>NW_024424453.1:35084364-35190057 GCF_017311325.1 Ursus maritimus
TTTTTTTTTTTTTTGTGGGAAAAATACAAATTACATGTAGGGATAGGAAATTCAACACCTTAATAGTAAATATAATAATAATATTGTTAAAAGTATATATTACTATATTTAAGTGGGGGAAATTTCTGAGTTTCTGGGTAAGTATATATACTCATTTGTCTTTATTGTAACCCTATGAGGTAGGAATTACTATTACAGTTTATACAGTGTTATAAGGAGACCGTATTTTCTGAAAATTATCCACACTACTTTAATCCCAAATTTGAAATGAGAAAGACACCGCCATGACTGATGCCAGGGATCTCAGGCTGTAAACATAGCTCTCCGAGAATCTTAAATGGTTGATTGGAGGACATTCCATTGCCTGCTGCCTGCCTCCTGTGTCTCTCCGGCCCTCACCTTCATCAGTGTGACAAACTCAAGCACCTGAATTCAGTCTCTTTTAATTGTGTTCTCTTGTCCTTCATTCCAGGGCACCCCGTTTATTTCTGTATTTCAGACTACAGATAAATTATAAAACAGATCTCTGGGTATATAACAAAGGCCATGGCTCAGAGTGGTAGGGAAAGGATGCTAATTTCAACAAGTAGTGCTGGGTCAATTGTTTATCTATATGGAGAAAAAATAGTATATTGATTCCTACCTCACCCTATACACAAAAATTAATTCTAGATGGATTACAAATCTATATATGGAAAGTAAAACATAAAACTTTAAGAGGAAACTAGAATAATGTATTTGTGGCTTCAGAGCATCCAGAAATTTTTTTAACAGGGTGCAAAAAGCTCTAACCAAAAAATAAAAAAATAATAAATTACATTAAGAAATTCCATTTATCAAAAGTCACCATGCAGAAATCAAAAAGTAAGATCTTAACTAAAAGAATATGTTTGGAACATACATATTCAACAAATCATTTTTATCCTGAATACAAATATTTCCTATAAATTAATAATAAAATCAGAGATAATCCTATAGAAAAATGTGCAAAAGACTTAAAAGGCATGTTATTAAAAGAAGATATCCAAATGCCCAACAAACACTTGAAAGAAATAATCTGGGACGCCTGGGTGGGTCAGTCGGTTAAGCGTCTGCCTTCGGCTCGGGTCATGATCCCAGGGTCCTGGGATCGAGCCCCACGTCAGGCTCCCTGCTCAGAGGGGAGCCTGCTTCTCCCTCTGACCCTTCCCCCTGCTTGTGCTCACTCTCTTTCACTCTCGCTCTCTATCTGTCGTTCTGAAGTAAATAAAATCTTAGAAAGAAAGAAAGAAAGAAAGAAAGAAAGAAAGAAAGAAAGAAAGAAAGAAAGAACCTGTTTTGTTAACCATAAGTAAAATGCAAATGAAGCCACAATGAGGTGCTATATACAGCTACTAGAACTGCTAAAACATGATAGGCAGACGCTATCAAGTTCTGATCTGGGAGTGGACTGATTATAACTCCCATGCCCAGTTGATGAAAATATAAATTAATATAATTTATTAAGTTTAATATATGGGTACCTTACGACAAAGCATTTCCATTCCTATGTATATAAACAGGTGCGTGCAGATGCTTAACAAAAGGCATATACTAAAATGTTCATGGTAGTAATATTTTTATTAGCCTAAAACACAAAACTACCAAGCGCTCAAAAGTCAGATGAAGAATAAGCTGTCATAATCACAAAGTAATACTATACACCACAGAATAAACCATCTACAAACCTCAGAAACATAACATTGAAAGAAAGAAACCAGACACACAGTATATCCCGTATGAGTTCTTACGTATAATACACATCTGTAAGCAGAACTACCCCACTAGATAGAAAGCAGGATAGTGATTCCTCGGTGGGGGGATGGCGTAGTGACTGGAAGGAGGGAGGGCCTTCCAGAGTCTCGGTTATGGATGTGCTCAGTTTGTGAAAATTCATCAAAGTGTACAATTTTGAAGCATGAACCTTTATATATGCATATTATAGTTTGATAAAATAAAGTCTCAGTGCGTGATGACATTACAATCCATGCAGGCGGGGACTTGCTTGCCTGAGACAAAAGTAAAACTCAGGAATAAGAGCAGCAGTTCTGGGATTTGGAGGGAAGTGGAGCAATGTAACAGGTGGATTTACTGTGAAGCAAAGGACACATTTAAACTTCAGGGCTCCTCCCAGCCCTGGACCACACCACCTCAAGTCACGGCGACTCTGCTGTTGGTTGTGGCAGAGAACCAGGCGTTTCAGGCTTTCTTGAGGCACAGGTGATGCAGGTGCCTCTAACAGCCTCAGTGGAGGAAGTCGTTTGGAGGAAACAAGACTTGTTTCCTCTTATGGATAGATTCCTTATTTCCTTTGAGAAGACCCCACACAGTTATATGAACACGTCCGGCAACTCTGAAGGCTGAGGAAAAGCTAAAGCAAATTAAATGAGAGCAAAAGAATTTAAAACTATGAACTAACTGTTGTGTTTCCCATGGTCAAAGGGAAAAGTACCTAAGAATTAAAACCCTTCACAAGGAATATGTTTGTAGGTGTTCCCCGCATTGCAATTCTTGTTCCCTTTATTTTGGGCTTGCTTTCTTTTCAGAGTAACAGTAACTAACCCTCAGGTATGAAAATCTCAATCCGTCATTGAGAAACCTCAGCCCTGACCTACTGGTGGTTAGAGTTATCCCAGCCTTCATCGCCCCCCTCCGCCCCAGGCTTCGTTTCCTCAGTTCTGAGTTACTCAATCTGGACTACTTCCCTGGAGACTCTGAAAGAACAGTTCAGTTTGACTTTGGTGTTCTGAGCTTTCCCAGCATTAAGTTGCCTGGGTTCTTTAGTCGATTAAGCACCCATCTTTTGATTTTTGGCCCAGGTCATGACCCCAGGGTTGTGAGATCTAGTCCCGCGTCAGACTCCACACTGGCCACGGAGTCTGCTTGAGCTTCTCTTTCTCTCCTCCCTCTTCCCCCCCTCCTGCTCATGCTCTCTAAATAAATAAATAAATAAATAAATAAATAAATAATAAAATCTTTACGCTTACCCAGCACTGCTCAGGCTGGGCATAATCCCACCAAATTCAACCATTTTCAAGATCTCCTAGCAACTGCGAATCACAACTGTTTCTTTTTTTTTTTTTTTCTTCAGGTCTTCAGTGGCAACTGATCATAGAAACACATTCACACACAATGAAAGCAAAGATTCATTCTCAAATACTCATAATCAATAAGGTCTAAACTTAGAAGAAGGTGATGTTCTAACAGCTCCATTGCCTTCAAGGGTGTTCCAGACAACAAGAGAAACTACGCCTGTGCAGTGTTGTAGCACGTTTAGTTCTCGCATTTCAAGTCCTCCTTATTCCAGCTTGCAGACTGCCGTCCTCAGGGCCTACTGGAGACGAAGAGGCTGCCAGTGACTGACTGAGCTGTTCCACGAAACCGGTAAGGACAAAGCCGAAATCTCAGAGGAATGCTTTGTAAAGGCTGGATTAGCTTCAGACATGACACCAAGCTCTCTTTTCCCTTGGTCAGTGTGTGTGTGTGTGTGTGTGTGTGTGTGTGTGTGGTGGGTGTTACAGGTTGTTGATGGCAAGAAAGGGGACATTGTCATAGAACTGATTATATTTTTATTGTTCCCTTGGCCTAGAAAAGTGAATCAGAATCAGCCTGACCTGGAAACTTGTGAGAAGTTAAAATTCTCCAGCCCCACTACCCATCTACTCAATCAGAAGTGCTGGGGGTAGAAACCAGCCATCTAGAACCTTCACCCCACTTCCTTTTAGCTCTCTGCCTGGCAAGAACAGCCCCAAATGCCACGGCTCTTTGTGACAACTTCCCAAGCCCAAAACCCTGTTGGTTAAGCAGAACAGCAGTGCCCTGAATTGCTCCGTCCTCTGTGCTTTCAGGGCAGTTTGGACATATGTACAACTCTCCATTATAGCACATATCACATTTTCTAAAATAGCACTTTTCCACCCACTTTCACCCACATCTATTTCAATTTACTTGTATCTTATGATGCCAGCTGCAGTCAAAGGTGTAATAGAGGAGCCTTCCTTCGCTGACAACGTTGGCCCAGTAGTCATGCATGTTGAAGTGAATCACTGGACAAAGACAGCATCCATGACGCAGTCCTGAAATTTTCATAGACCTCTCTTCTTCCATTCTCAAGCGTCAAGAGAAACAAGAACCAAAAAGGCGTTATTACGGAAAGAAAGAAGTTGATGAGTTGTAGAAGATTAAAGAGCAGGTCAGTGATCGGGATGAATGCTGAATGGTTGCCCTCTTGCTGGGTTTAGACTACTTTGCCATTTCTTAATTAAGCAGCCTTTTTGCCATTGCCACTCAGAAGGCTTCAGACATCAGTGCTTCTCATATATTGGGTTGGATGTCTTCACCTCGTAAACGAATCATGCGGTGAGAAGCTTATGAACCAGGAGTGCCTGGGTGGCTCATTCGGTTGAGCATCCCACCCTTGATTTCGGCTCAGGTCAGGATCTCAGGGTGGTGAGATCAAGCCCCGAGTTGGATTCCATGCTCAGCAGGAAGTCTGCTTGGAATTCTCTCTCTCCCTCTCCCTTCGCCCCTCCCCCTGCTCATGCTCTCTCTCTAAAATAATAAAATAAATAAATCTTTTTAAAAAAGAAGCTTATGAGCCAGGGATGCATGTTTGAGATATACCTGTAAACGGGTTCACAACGACTCATTAGAATGGCTCTTGATTATAAATTAGGTGCTTTGGGAGACTACAGAATTCGCTTTGGGTTAACTGAGTAAAATTAGAAAATTACTGCTCTAGCAAACTAAAACATTTTTTTAAATTAAATATTAAGGATGTAATTCTGGGAGAATTCAGCTCACTTTCCGTTCTGTGTTGTTAAATCATAGCTGGGCATTTGGAGCTGTAGCAGAGATCTGCAAATCAATTAATTCCTGTTTTGGTTTTGTATTGGGATCAGCTCCATGAAATGATTTTTACACACTTGGGCTTTTGTGTGGCAGCCAAGCAGCTAGATTTGCCTTGCAGGTAATGTTTTTGAAAAATTGATGAATTATTTTCATGGCTCTTCTCTCCTGGTATTTTCAAGAAAATTTAATATTTCCTAATCATTGACTCCCATTACTTTGAAGCTTATGGATAATGGAAATGAGCAATAAGTCCTAATTGCTAATGGACAATAAGGGAATGAAACTTTAAGTTATTCCTAAAATATTTATCATCTATCATATAATTTAGTTATGCTATTGTATACCACTCCAAATAATAGAAATAAACAGTTCTCAATGCTTCTGTTCATTTTTCCACGTGTGATTTTTTTTTTAATTTTATTTTAGGAGAAAGAGAGAAAGCACATGTGTGAGCAGGTGGAGGGGCAGAGGGAGAGATTCTCAGGCAGACTCCCTGCTGAGCACGGATCTCGCAACCTTGAGATCATGACCTGAGCCAAAATCAAGAGTCAGATTAAGCCTGATTTAGCCATCCAGGCCCCCCATATAATTTTTATTAAATATTTTATAAGCGGATAAAGAAAGGACATCTTCCCATTACACTTTTTTAAAAGTTAATAATAATAATAATAATAATAACGTGTGCCTATTTTGGATTATTAGAAAATAAAAACATATAAACATATAATAAAAAGACATAATCTCACAAAATCCCACTATTCAGGAAAAATCTATTATTGATACTATTATGAACTTTTACAGTAATTTATTTATGCGTGTGTTTAATTTTTTTTAATTTGGAATCATAAATCACTGTACAGGTTTTTTTTAATTTTATTTTATTTATTTATTTGTCAGAGAGAGAGAGAACACAAGCAGGGGGAGCAGCAGGCAGAGCAGGCAGACGGAGAAGAAGGCTCCCCGCCAAGCAAGGAGCCCAATGTGAGACTCGATCCGAAGACCCTGGGATCATGACCAGAGCTGAAGGCAGACACTTAACAGACTGAGCCACCCAGGCATCCCAACTGTGCAGTTTTAATAATGCTTTATTTAGTTAATATATCTTATGCATTTATATCTTTACTTTAAAAAAAAACTATAAAGTGACCTTATTGTTTTCCCCTATCTTTTCATTTTCTTTCATAATAAAATTTTAAATGACTTTAAAGTTATCCAGAAATGATTTTGATTCAAGAAAATTCCTCAGCTAGAGTAGAAACTCCAGCCCAATGCAGTGCAAGAGAAAATGGGCCACCTGTATAATTTAACATTTCTAATACTGACATTTTAAAAGTTAAAAGAAAGTTGAAATTAATTTTAATAATCTCTTTTATTTAACCCAGTATATCCCTCAATTGCCATTTTAAGATGCAGTCAATACAAAATATCATTAATGAGTTAGCTCACATTTTTTCTTCATTTTTAAATCTTTGAAATCTGGTTTGTGTTTTATACGCAGCACTTCTTAATTCTGACCAGCCACATATCAAGTGCTTGATAGCCTCACGTAGCTCATACCTGCCACGTGAGACTCTGTAGCTCTACAGGTCTCTCTTGTTTTACTTGGCTGCAGTAGATATGGGACAGGCACACCTAGTATTCAGAGGCATAGGATTTCCACTACAAGGCCCTTCTTGTGCAATCTTATTCCTTTCTCCTATCTATCACATTTTCCCACAGGATTCTAAGAGAAGTTTCACCTAAAAATTCAAAATAATCTGGAGGTGCCAGCTCCTTAAAGCCCCACCCACACCCAACCCTATCTCTGTTGCTCCCACCCTCATTTCCATCCCCAGCAGTCTAGGGCTCTAGAACTTTGGTCCTGAACCGCCCACTTTAGTCATTTTGTGCCCTGGTTCTAAAGAAACTTCTCGGTCTCTGGCCTCATTCTCCTACCTCGTTTCTTTGAGGCCACCCTTCTAGGGGTATTTTGTGATTACTATATACACTTGCACCTTCCCACGTTGGGCCATTGTGCAGCCTGTCCTCTTTGGAAACAGTCTTCAAACTGGGCTCTGGCAATCACTGAGTTCCCGAGCGACACATGGGCACATAGTTATTTTTAAGAGAATTAATTTCCAAATTCTCAACTTCCATATGTATGCTCATCTAGCTAGAGAATATTTCACAAGTTCTCCTTTCTCGCCTTCCTTTTTCCAAGCACCCCTCAGCACACCTTTTCACTAATGCCTTGTATCACTGTGTTGTGCCCAAATTAGAAATTCCTCTGGTGCACACAACGAATCATTTCTAAATGTCAGTGCAGGTGCCGAGCAAGTGGGTAACTATAGGGCGAATGTAGCAAACCCTTCTCAAGTCAGGCCCTTTCTGAATTCTCTACTTTTCACAATTTATCTAGGTGAATTATGAGCTTACAGATGATTTAAAATAATTCTTGGTGTTAGATCACTAAGTATTTTTTATTGTATAACTTGGAAGAGTTGTCAAAGAATTCAAGGGTCATTGCTAGTAACATAACTCTTTTCATTCCCATCTATTTACTTATGCAAACATGTTTTCTTAGTACTTACACCAGAAAAAGACATTAAATAGGAGTAAAACTGATGCCAAATTCTGGGCTTAAAAAAAAAGAAAGTAGAATCTACCCAGCATGCATAAAGAAAATCCCTATCCATCTCCTTAAGAAATGCAATAAATTTTCCTTTTATGCTTATTATTTATTAACATTTGTAATACATCTATGTCACTTTTATTAACTGTCTATTAATAATGACTATAAAGATAACTCAATCTGGAGCCTTATTGTCATAAGAAATGAAATATTTAAATTTCAATTTATATGCACCATTTTGTTACAGAGAATTTTGATAGTGTGATCAATTCAAGCCTTTCAAATATAAAAATACATTTTTAAGATAAAATCCTATGAAGGAATTGGAATGGAAATATGCATTCAAGGAGGTAAAAAGAAATTTGTAGTTTCCTACTGTCAAAGAAAATTATGTTCATATATACATATATATGTGTGTGTGTGTATGTGTGTGTGTGTGTGTGTGTGTGTATTTTAGATTTATTTCTAAGTAATCTCTATACACACCGTGGGGCTGGAACTCATAAACTCCAAGATCAAGAGTCACATGGTCTACAACTGAGCCATCCAGGTGCCCCTGGATTTGTTACTTTTTGTTTGTTTGTTTTGTTTTGAGAGAGAGAAAGAGAGTGCACAGGGAGGAGTAGAGGGAGAGATAGAATCTTAAGCAGGCTCCATACCCAGCACAGGGCCCAATGTGGGGCTTGATCTCACTACCTGAACCAAAATAAAGAGTTGATTCCTTAATGGACTAAGCCACCGGGGCACCTGGGGATTTGTTACATTTAAAAGAGAGGTGTCAAAATTTCATTCTGCTAAAAATTACATCCTTTGTGCTTACTTAAATGTATGTTGAAATTTTTTTAAATATTAAGTTAAAGTATGCAATGTGACACAGCTTCTTTAAAAAAATTAGACAGTATAGGGATGCCTGGGTGGCTCAGTCGGTTAAGCATCTGTCTTCAGCTCAGGTCATAATCCCAGGGTCCTGGGATCGAGTCCCTCATCAGGCTTCTTAGCAGGAAGACTGCTTCTCCCTCCGCCTGCTGCTCTGCCTGCTTGTGCTCTTTCTCTCTCGCTCTCTGACAAATAAATAAACAAAAATTTTTAAAAAGACAGTACACAAACACTTTGACTCCCTAGAATTCCGCCTGCTCCCTGCATGTGGCCCTCAGGGAGATGCCAATGGCCAGACCTTTAAACTTTCTGCATCTCTCCACGTCTATAACATGGAATTATAATATCATTTTCCTGACAGTATTGTAAGGTTAAATTGAGATAACTAATCTTAAAGTATTTTGTAAACTATGGAGTATGGAGGAGATGTTTGTTACCAATCAGTTTTTTCATCCATGAATTCCCTTAAACAAAAATATATCTTGATCATCTACTCTATGACAGGACCTCTCTAGGTTTGTGTTTTTGTAAATCTTTTATTTTCATAGGACTGGCAGGATACACAATAAACGAACAAAACAAGATGATTGCAGGTAGTGATAAGTGTTAACAATTGCTGAACTTCCATTTCATCATTGAAAGAAAAAAGCATTGCCTTCATTACACGGAACATCTCTTTCCGAATGTTCCAGGACAGCCAAAGACCTCACGGTAGGTGATATACCCCTCTCCAACACTATCTGCTACCATGCCCCGCTATGTCTACTGCGTTCCAGCCACGGCGACCTCTTCACTGCATCTTGACCACTCTAGGCATTCTCCTGCCTTGCTGAGTTTGTCCTTTTTCTGCAAGGCTCTTTTCTGATACAGGCACAGAAAGCGTCCCCATCGCCTTCCATTCTTTTCCTCACATTTAATCTTCTCAATAAAGCCTACCCTGGCCGTTCTATCCAAAACTGTAAACTGTCTCCTCTCTCCTCCAACCCCACATTACCAATCTACTTTGCTCTATTTTCCCCCGTAGGACTTAACACATTCTAACAAACTATATAATTTACTTATTATTTCCATCTGCTTCTTCTAGAATGTAAGCCCCAAAAAGGGAAAGGTCCCTGGAATTCTGACTCACAGTCCAATCCCTAACCACAGTTGAATTTAATTGTGATGTTCCCCTATGGGGTGCTAATTGTTTCATTATTGCTATCTCATTTAATCCTAACAACAACCGCATGGGGTACATTCTATTTTCGTTTCAGTTATCTGTTGCTTCATAATAAGCTCAGCTAAGTGGACTGATACACAACAATTTACCATGTCTCACTGTTGAGCAGGCCAGGAAGTCAGGCATGTCTCAGCTAGATGGTTCTCTTTCCACACAGGATCACTCACTCCTCTGGCTTCGCTGGTGGATGCCTCGGCGGGAGGGTCCATGAAGACAACCCTCGGATTTCTGGGGTCTCAGTGCTCCCCCCTGGGACTTCTCTACCACTACCTGATTTTCTTCTCATCTCAATAGTCTCATCTGAGTTTTGTTATAGCATGTCAGCTGGCTTTCCTGACCAGGGGCTCCAGATTTCTTTAGGTTTATTACAGGAACTGATGTAGAGTCATTTCCTATATAATCTCTTGGTAAGAGGAATTCACAAGTCTGGCCTATGTTCAAGGGGATGGAAAACAGAATCTACCACTTAATAGATGGAGCAACATCGGCCCGGAAAGAGACAAAAAATGATGGCATCCTGCTTTGGAGACTAGCTGCTGCAACTGCTCTTGTTTTTCAGATGAGGAAACTGGAGCACAGAGAGATCAGATTGACGAATTAATAAATGGAAGGGATGTGACTCAATTCTAGCTGTCACTGACTCCGGAGCCTGCGTCCTTAAGCACTCCTCTTAACAGCCTCTGAGGAGTGGCTTCCTTACTGACAAGAGGAGGTCTGGGCCCCAAGACTGATTCTTGGGGGGCTGGAAAGCAGGCATGCTGCTGGGGAGGTAAGCAGTCAGGGCTCCAGGATCCTAACCCCACTTTCATCAGCAGAGTTCAACCTCAGATTTTTGTACCCGTTGAGCTTCCACAAAATTTGATTGGAGGAAGGGATTCCACAGATTTAGAACACAGAGCATACGAAACAAATAACTGATTCAAAAATGAGTGTGTACCTCTGCAAGTTAAAATCTGTAGCAGTCAAAAAAATCTAAGTTTGTTTTTATGCTTCTTTTTCTTATTTTGTATATAAAGATAAATTTTAAAGAGATAACTTCACCATTTCAAATAGGTATTTTATGCATAAGTTGAGGGTGATTTTTATTTTATTTTATTTATTTTTAAAACATTTTATTTATTTATTTGGCAGACACAGAGAGAGAGAGAGCACAAGCAATGGGAGTGGCAGGCAGAGGGAGAGGAGAAGCAGGCTCCCCACTGAGCAGGGAACCTGATGTGGGACTCCATCCCAGGACCCTGGGATCATGACCTGAGCTGTAGGCAGATGCTTAACCAACTGAGCCACCCAGGCACCCCAGTTGAGGGTGGTTTTTATACAGCAATCTTAAAATATAATTTTTTTTGAAAAAAATACTATTTTTTGGAAGGTTCTCTTTGAGCTCTTTTGAAATGTTATAATATATGATGTATCCAATTTCAAGCTGATAGGGGAACTATGCATTTCTGCTATGTGCTTTGCAAGAATATGATTTGGGGAACAATTTTCCATGCAGTTGGTGGGCATGTTACTCCACAATTTTGTGCACACTTGGCACAATACTATTGTAAATTCTAATAATTCTGATTCTTCATAATACTGCAAATACTGGGGGAGGAGAAAATGGTGAGCAATCATGCTTCCATGCCTCATTCAGAGAAATGTTTCCTTTTTACTTTTATACATTGCATTTCTGCACAAGATTTTATTTGAAGAAAGTTTATCAGCTGTGAAAGAAAAATAACTTCAAAAGCTGTCTCACTAAATAACCTCTAAGCAATGATGTTCAGCCATGAAGTCTATGGTTTTCTAGTCACCAAGTAATTTATTTGCCAAAATCTATACTAAATACATTGCTGGAGGGGTTAAGGGATTTGAAAATTTTATGAAAGCTTTTGGCAATGATGTCATTAATTGGAAATAGACAATATAAGAAAGAATGAATGACTTCCTATGCTGATGATGATCTGGTATAAAAACTTGGCCCTGGTATAATTATCTCATTCAAAACTTGTTGAAGGTAGTTCAGATGCCCCCAATTTTCTCTAGACAAGTTCTTTACTTTCTAGAAAATTGCTCTAGATAAGAAATGCATAGACTTTCCATCCAAGAAATTAGTGGAGGACAAGAATAACTGAATTATGTTTAACCAAGATCCACTGAAGAATAGAAACTAGCCCAACTTTTTAATAGCTGTGGCTCACATTTAATTCAAAACCCATTCAACTTTATTGACTAGTTTTAACTAAGTATCCAAACCTTATTTTCAATTTGTGCTCTTTTTTTAATAACGACTCTTTTCTTGGGACAATTTACTTTTGTTCCTAAAGTAGCAACCTGAGAAGTCAGTGGTCACTCTAATGCCTCCTGGACTGGAAAAGAGCACAGTAGATGCTCATCCTGCAGAGCGAGTGCTGGAAATCATCAGGCACTGTCAAATCACTAAAGAGTAAGTTGCTCTAGAACCGGTTTGGCATTGGAAGTTCATGCACTTTGGATCTAGAAAACACAGAGCATTTGATATCAGCAAAATAAATCACTTCCCACAGCCCAGAAATGGTCTCTTGTAGTATCAGAACAAACAGATACCAGCGTTACAGCAGAAAGAAACTTCAGTCTCAAGGCAAATCAGATACAGAGCTAGTTTCAAGAAATATAGTTTAGAGGCCATGCATACCCGGGGTTCACAGATTTGGAAATGATTGCTAAAATGAACAATGATGGAGCCAATGATAAAAACACGAAAACCAATTAGCAGGCCATTATAACAAACCAAATGAAAAAAGGAGATGAATTAAGCTAGTAACAAATAGGACAGTGAGGAAAGGGTTGGAGAAGGAGGTAAGCTGATATCAGGTGACCAACCCTCCTGGTTTGTGCAGGGCTGAGAAGTTTTCTGAGATGTAGGACTGTCAGTTTTAAAACCAGGATATTTCTGGGCAAACTCTTCAATTTTTAGGAGCTTGAGGGATTTCCCAGAATGTGGGGCTTTTAGTGTTGAAACTGAGAAAATCCTAGGAAAACAAGGACAAATTAGTCACCTTACTCAACTTTCCTTCATTTTCTTATAGTAACCCACCTTCTTCTTGCCTTGACATCATTGCAGAAGCTTTACCCTCCACTGATGACATTGAACCTCTCTCTCCAGAACAATCAATTACAACTGGAAAGTTTTAGACAAGTCTATTCTAAATGCCACGAGCACATCTTGAGATGAGTCAGAGAGGGAAAAACATAGTATATGGAAGTATTACCACTGACTTTTACTAAAATCAATGCAAACCGGAAGACAATGGTCTGACATTTGGTTGGTTTAAAAAAAAAAAAAGGAGACTAAAGAAGTTTCAGACAAATACAAACTGAAAGAATTTATTACTGGCACCCCTGCACTATAAGAAATGCTAAAGGAGGTTCTTCAGGCACAAGACAAATTACTGGATATCCATAAGGGGATAAAATGAATCTTGATTCTAGGCATAAACAAAATAAATTCCAAGTAGGTTTTTAAAGTACTGTAAAATCTAAGCAATAAAGTGTCTAGAAGATAATACAGAAGAGTATGTTCTGACTCTCTGGTATGTATTAGACTACATGAAGATTAAAAAAAAAAAACTTATATTCCTTGAAATACGTTAAGTGAATGAAAAGGGAAGCCACAGAATGGGAGAAGCAAGCCATAATATACTTAACTGAGAATTTATTTGTGTGTGTGTATGTGTATATATATATATACATACATTATATCATTATATATATATATAGAGAGAGAGAGAGAGAGAAAGCAAGAGTGAGCGGGAGGGGCAGAGGGAGAGGGAGAAAGAACCTCAAGCAGACTCTGTGCTGAGCATGGAGCCCAATGTGGGGCTGGAACTGAGAAATTATTTGTATCCATGGTATATGTAGAATCTTTCTTTTTTCTCAGATTTATGTATTTATTTTAGAGAGAGACAGAAAGAGTGAACTGGGGAGACGCAGAGGGGCAGAAGGAAAGGGAGAAACTCATGCTGACTCCTTGCTCAGTACAGAGCCTGATGCAGGGCTCAATGTCATGACCCCGAGATCACAGCCTGAGCCAAAACCAAGAGTTGGACCCTTAACCGCCTGAGCCACTCAGGTGCCCCTATAAGTAGAAACTTCTAATCAATAAGGGAAAGATGATAAATCAGTACAAAATGGACAACAGATTTAAGCAAACACTTTACAAAAAAAAGATATCCAAATGACCAAAATTTTTAAAAAGATGTCAAGTTATTAGTAATCAGTGGAATGCAATTTTAAAGCAAATGAGATACCATCACAATGTGTGAAATAAAAAATGACTGACAATACCACGTGTTTACAAGAATGCGTAGCAATGGAATTCTCATAAATTGATGGTGGGATTGTAAAAAGCATACCTACTTTGGAAAAATATCATTTTTAATGAGATTAAACATATATCCACTCCATGACCCAATAATTCTAAGGAATATGCCCAAGAGAAATGAGAACATATGTCCATAAAAAGACTTATATGAGAATATACATTATAGATTTAGTAATAATAGCCCAAGACAGGAAACAACCTAAAGGTTTATCACAGTAGAAAGGGTAAACAACTCATTGTAAAATCATATAATTCAATAGTATATAGGAATGTAATGAATGAAATGTGGCTAAAGACAACAGCATAGGCGAGTCTCATTAAAATTTTAGTGAAAACCAGACAGGAAAGAATATCTACCATATGATTCCATTTATATAAAGGTCGACATCAGGTAAAATTAATCTCTGGTGGTAAAATCTGGATAGAGGTTACCTTTAGGGAGACTAGTAGGGTGGTGACCGGGAGGGGCAGGAAGGGTGCTGATAAATTCTTGCTTTGTGTGGTGATTACCAGCTTGTTCACACTGTGATAATTCCTCCCACTGCATACTTGTGGTTTGTGACCTTTCCTGCACATACGTTGGAATTTAATAACATTTTAAAATAATAAAAATGAAATAGAGCAAAGTAAGGTGTATTGAGTTCCAACCTTCAATACAATGAATGACCATAAAATTGGCAACTATTTATTGTCAATTCAATCTGCATTTTCCCTGGAAACCACTATTTTGCATTGAGTAAATGACTGTGGCATGGGTTGTGTTCTTGCTTAGCCGCCCTGTGGAGCCTGAAGTGTGAGTCAGTTCAGGTTACATTAGCCTTTGAGTGAGCAGTGCCCAGCAGGTGGCTTCCCTTTGCCCTTTTCTAGCAGTTTTTCCCTGTTTACTTTCTGCTCCCTTCCTGCTGAGAGGTCTCTGGTATTAACAACAAATAAATGGGCAGCTGTAACCTACACAAAGGGATGCCTTAGGTAATCCTTTTGTGATGAATCATCTAATTTTTTATTAATTCTTGTCCTTTTGATTTCAAGAGAAGGCAGAGGGCACTGGCTAGGATCTCACCACTGATAAATACTATTTATTGCTTACTTGCCAATAATTGAAGGGATTAATTTTTCTAAAGTGTATGATAATTATAACTATAGCTATGCTCATTTGCGCTGCATCTTACAAAGCATTTTTATATACATTCTCTTATGTAATCTCCACAATAATCATGTCAAGAACGTGGGGCAAGCATGACTATCTCCTTTTTATTCAAGGAGAAGCGAAGGTTCAGCTATGTCTTACAAAATAAACACTTTATTTTAAACAACGGCGAGAGCAAGGTGAAGATTTAACATCACTGTCTGAGTTTGGGTTTCCCCAGATGCAGAGCTTGAGCCACAGATAGCAGTGTAAAGAGTTCATTTGGGAAGAGAAGGAAACAATGGAAGGGGAGCGGAGAAGTGAGACGGGAAGGAAAAGCAATCAAAAAACCATGTGTTATCAGTTTATTTACCACTCAGCTATTGGGATTTAATCTTGCTCTGGGAACCACAGTTACATGTGCACTTTAGAATTATCCCACCCAAATGACAAAATAGCTAGGAGCTGGGGTATTTATCCACCAACATTGGGGACATTAACTTCTGTAACTACTGGCCCAGTGAGCCGGTGGATAAAGAGGATTTCGGAGACCAAAAAGGTCCTTAGGCAAGGAGATGTGGGTACTGGCGGTTGGAAATAACGCATGAGAGCATTGATGTGTGTGGTGATATGCGCAGGAAATTAACGAGCCTGCTATATTTGGTAAATAAGTGTATTTTCTCATCATTGCTAGTCACCTTCCCTGTGTGCCTTCCAAATCCCTTTCTTCTGGTCAGTCCAAGAGCTCCTTTTGTGGATCCAGGGACAGTGCATGTGACTTAAGCGGTCCGGAATTATCTGCTAACTTTTTCTGAAGTCCTGGGGGCAATTTCCCTACTTTATCCTGATGGATGAGGAAAAAGCCTGTTGGCTCAGCAGCTGCTGGGAGTCGTCTTGACATTATAAAGAGAGCTAACCTGGAGATGAAGTCCGCAATGTGGAAGGTACGGTGAGGACACAGAAGTCAATTCCTTGGTGATATTATGAACACCTGCTTCAGAGCTTATTGAATCAAGCTGAAAAACTGGGCTTCATAGTTAAATAAAGTAATTACCTTTAGTGTTCAGGCAAGTTTCAGTCTTTTTTACTTAAAATAAGAGGATTCTAACTGATATGAAATAATACCATCTCATCTAAATCACTATCCATTTTAAGAATCATTATTATTTTATATACTACTGAGAAAAAAATGTGTACAATTAAACTAAGAACTGGTGATTTATACCCCTTAAGGTTTTTTTTAATTTTTTTAAAGATTTTATTTATTTATTTGACAGAGAGAGACAGCCATCAAGAGAGGGAACACAAGCAGGGGGAGTGGGAGAGGAAGAAGCAGGCTCCCAGCGGAGGAGCCTGATGTGGGGCTCGGTCCCATAACGCCGGGATCATGCCCTGACCCGAAGGCAGATGCTTAACGACTGAGCCACCCAGGTGCCCCTATCCCTTAAGTTTTTAAATTTGTGTTAACTTTTTGAAAGAGCTCTGTTAGCCTTTTTTCTTCAATCATGTAATTTTGGGAGGCATTCATTAGGGCATATAAGTGACATATGCTAGTTCAAATGTGTTCCCATTCAGCAGTCAACTCTTCTCAAATCATCTCAATCATCATCATTACCCATATGTTCCTACCAAATATCCTCCTTGGGGACATAGCATTTTTAATATGCCCAACAGTTGTGTCTAAAATTTTTCTTTTAGTCCTACACATCCATTCTACAAATTCTGATGCTTACTGTTTCTTGTCTATGATACACAATACTTTAACATTTATATTAGTAACAAAACCTCACACATCATCTAGCATGGATTTTTTCCTTTCTTGGTTCTCAGAAGGCACTCAGTTGCAGCTTTGCAAGAAAGTGCAGAATGGCTTTATTCATCTAATGGAAATATTTGTTCTACAAATAGCAAAATTTATGTCCCCGTTGCCTTCTTCTGTTGCATTTCTAGGTACACAGTAACTTTTCACCTTTAAATTCATAGTGAAATTTTAAAAAACAGTGATGAAACTCAGTATACACAATATATTTTAATTATGTCTACAGATCAATTGATGTCATAACAAATAACCAGCTATGGCCCAATTTTGGTCATGCACACAGGCAATGAAAACTATGTCATAATTGCTGAAAACCATTTTAAGATGCATAGATTGCATAGCACATAACAATTTCAGAGATGTTCAGAGTAAACAGATGGAAAGATTTGCATCTTAAAAGAGATGAAATATGTTATCACATATCTAGTAATGCAGAATCAAGTCCTCCTATTATTCTAGTCTCCTTTCAATACCGTTCTGACTTCTTTTTTTCAGTTATGCCTTATTTCAATGAAGATGTTTGTCTCCTTCCATTTCATTACTATAGCTAGAATTCTTCAAAGTTTTTGTTGTTTATATATTTTTTTTATTTTTAAAAATTCTTTGAAACATGAGAATGTGATGGTCAATAAAAAAGATTTTAATAAATGGAGATTAATACTCAATTTCTGGCTGTAAAGAATTAATACTGTAACAAAGTCAATTTCCAGTAAATTAACTTATGAGTTCAGTGAAGTCCAAACATAATTTTCTGTGGATCTCAACAAGCTAATTATGTGATTCTCCTGGAAGAGGCAATGTATAAAAGTAGTTCTTCTTTTTAAGCAAAAAAGGAAAAATTTCTCTAAAAGATATAAAATATGCTGTAAGAATACATTAATGATAACAGTATAGGTTGGCACTGGCGGACACAAGTAAAATTAATGGAACAGAAAAGAGGGGACAAATCCACACATTTATGTAGAAATATAGATTAAAGGTGTCATTGCAAAGTAGTGAGGGGGAATGGTAAATTCTGTAAACAATGTTGACGCGAATGAAAACAATGTGGGGTCTTACATGATCTGAAATTTACAAAATATAAACCAAACAACACAGAAATAATCCCATATTAATATTTGGAGAAAAACTGAATTTTTGTTGTAATTAGATAGAGCAATTTTATTTTAAAAAGATTTGGGGGCGCCTGGGTGGCACAGCGGTTAAGCGTCTGCCTTCGGCTCAGGGTGTGATCCCGGCGTTATGGGATCGAGCCCCACATCAGGCTCCTCTGCTATGAGCCTGCTTCTTCCTCTCCCACTCCCCCTGCTTGTGTTCCCTCTCTCGCTGGCTGTTT
Organism: Ursus maritimus; assembly: GCF_017311325.1. Taxonomy (NCBI): domain Eukaryota; kingdom Metazoa; phylum Chordata; class Mammalia; order Carnivora; family Ursidae; genus Ursus; species Ursus maritimus. The sequence continues at coordinate 35,102,569 of NW_024424453.1, forward strand.
CTATCTCTGTCAAATAAATAAATAAAAATCTTTAAAAAAAAAAAAAAAGATGTGAACCTAAAAGAATTTAAGAAAAAAATCAAAAGACTCCACTAATACTTTATTTTTTAAGATTTTACTTATTTATTTGACAGAAAAATAGAGAGAAAGCACAGGTAGAGAGAGCAGCAAGGAGAGGGAGAGGGTGAAGTAGGCTCTCCGCTGAGCAGGGAGCCCAACATGGGATCCCAGGACCCTGGGATCATGACCTGAGGGACGCCTAACCAACTGAGCCGCCAGGAGCCCCTAGTATTTTAAAAACATATGACATAAAAGACTTTATATACAAAGTTTGGGGTTAAATCATACATTGGGAGAAGATATAGACAACATACATCAAAATAAAATAACTAATTTCCCAAAGATATCTAAAATATATAAAGTATGCAATACAATAAGCCAATCAATTTTATGTAAAGAGATTTTGCAATTAAAAAGTCATAAAAAATAAAACAAATTATAATATTGTCATACTAAGAATAAAAGATACATTTGTATTGAGATTATCATAATATATATTTTAATGCAGGCAATAAAATATGCAAATTATAATTCAATTGAAAATTTCCCATATTTTTATGATATATGTCATGTGAATAGTGATTATAGCCGGGAAATAGGACTATAAATGATTTCATTTTTTATTTTCTTTTGGGAAGTATTTTCTGAATTTCCAACAACAAGTGTTACCTACTGCCACCAAGAGTAAAAGCTTTGTAAATGTACTATGAATGTTACTTTTTTCTTCTTCCAACTTTTATCTGTTTTCCAAATTTACTTTAGGAACATATTTATTTCTCAGGATAAGCTAGGTTATCCTGCAATAAAAAATAAACCCAAAATTTTCAGTAACTTAACACATTAAATGCATACCTAATTTCTATTTTTAGCTTCTTGGCCATCCACTAGTCACATGGCACTGCATGTAAGGGAACTGGGAAAAGGGATGAGATTATATTAATTCCATAATTGGTCAGTATCTCCACCACCATCTGTCCTTCTGGTTAATAAACATGCCTTTGTTAATATCTTTCCACTCATAGAACACACTCAACCTTTCCCAAACAATACAACTCAGTGTTAACAGTCAGTCACTTCACCCAGCTCAAAGTGCAAGCTGGTTTCTCCATCTTCTTGGGCCAGACATCTATCAACAAAAAGAAGGGCTTTTTTCCCCCCTTAAGATGTATTTATTTATTTATTAATTTGAGAGAGAGAGAATCCCAAGCAGACTCCCTGCTGAGTGTGGACCCCCCCCAGACACAGGGTGGCAGGCGGGGGGGGGGGGGGCAGATCCACAATGCTGAGATCATGACTTGAGCCAAAATCAAGAGTAGCAAGTACAACCTTCTGAGCCACCCAGGTGCCCCATTAACTAAAAAGAAAGTTATCTGCTCCCCCCTCACCCAATATAATTGGTGAAACAGAAACAGGAAGCCTCAGTAAAATCTCTCACTGGAAAGGGAAGAATGGAGCCTGCACTGGTTGATAGCAATTCTGAAATCCTGCTGGCCTTCCTATCCTGCGTGCACCTTTATTAGACCCTGATTCAACTGTCAAGGAGAAAGTCCGTTGCCCCTTGTTACTTATGGCTTTCCTTTTTCAGTTGCTTCCTGTTTATGGAAGTTTGGGATCCTAATGATTGTTAGGTTTTGAACAATCGCAAATATTTTTTGGTCCAAACTCTTGATTTTTATAAAAGTAAAACTCTTTTTAAAATTACTTATTTATTTAAAGTAATCTCTACACCCAACATGGGGCTTGAATTCATGACCCCAAGATCAAGAGTTACATGCTCTACTGACTGAACCAGCCAGGAACCCCAAAGTAAAACTCTCTTGAAAATTCAATATATATATAAAAAATCAATATACTTACCCTATATTTGCTTGAAGTCACATCAGTGTGCATTTCCTTGCTTTTTTCCCTCTATCTCTCTCTCGTTTGACCTAATGGTGAATACCTTAAGGCTATCATAACAGTAGATATGAAGGTCAAACCCTTATTCTAATCTTCACCCTGAGTCGTTTTAACCATCTGCCCGTTTTAAATTTGTTGAAAAAAGCCTCCTTAAATGCTGTACCTTATGGATTGGCGTCTAGAATCAGTGACTTTGTCAATCCTGCAAGGCACTGAATTTCTGGATTTTCATTATTTTTTTTTCCCACTTACATCTGGGCCAATTTTTTCAAAATCTCATTTTTTCCTTGAAATAACTTGCCAAATGCAAAAACAAATAACAAATAACACCACCTCATACTACCAAATTTTACTAAGTGTTCTGCCACAGGATAATATGGATCCATCTTTCCAGTCTCTGCATACTTTTTTTTTTTTGAGACAGAAAGAGAAGGGGGGTGGTGCGGAGAGGCAGAGGGAGAAGGAGAGAATCTTAAGCAGGATGCACATTCAGCACAGAGCCCAATGTGGGGCTCGATCTCATGACCCTGAAATCATGACCTGAGCTGAAATCTAGAGTCGGACACAGTCGACTGAGTCTACCAGGCACCCTGTATACTTTGTCCCCACACTTCCTACTGCCCAAATTATTAAGCTAATGCCGCACATTTTGGTGTTTTGTTTTTCTTTTTTTGTTTCTATGGCAGCCCTCACTTCTAGCACCAATATTTGTATTGGTAAGTGTAACAGTTGAAACTGAAGTAATAAACGAATCCTGAAGCTCCAGGGGCTTAACATAACATAGATTCATTTTTCACAAGTGGATATTCTGTTGCTCATTGGTGACTCCCTTGATTAGCAGGTGTCTGTTAAGAACTCCTTCCACTTTCAATCTTATCATGAGGATTCCAATTTACTGCAAGGGGGAAGAAGGATCTGCAGAGTAATATAGTTAGCCAAGATTCATCACATGGTCATGTCAAGTGAAAGGGAGCTGGGAATCATGAGGAAGCATATGGGTATTTGGTGAGTATTAAATATCTCCGTCACTATGTATTATAAGTATTAAATACTATATTGAAAAATAAAAATCCATTTTATACAGATTATTTCTGCTCCTAACAAAAGAAAGGAAAAAACAATAGAAGTTATTTTTCAGGAGTTCTAGCAAGAAAGGAGAAAAAGTTAAAAGGATATATTCCAAACTGATCAAAATAATACCTTATATTCAGAGAAATATATTCGTGTTTTATTTATATGTCTAAAACATGAAGCATAGGGACACCTGGGTGGCTCAGTCGGTTAAACATCTGCCTTCGGCTCAGGTCATGGTCCCCAGGGTCCTAGAATCGAGTCGTGCATCAAGCTCCTTGCTCAGTGGGAAGCCTGCTTCTCCCTCTCCCTGCTGCTCCCCCTGCTTGTGCTCTTTCTCTCTCTCTGACAAATAAATAAATAAAATCTTAAAAAACAAAACAAAACAAAAAACCAATGAAGCATAATTTACAACTGTATACGACATCTATTTATACATCTTCACCTTATAAAATTTTAGTGACATTGATACCATGTTTATATTTGCAAATAGTAACAAGAATAATGTTTAAAATTATGTTACAGCTTTAATCCTAATTTTCTCACAAAATGCTTGTAACTTCTGAAAATAAAGCAGAAAACTGTGAAGAAAATAACAATCAAAGTCCTGCTTCCCAGTAACAACCGCTGTTAGCATTTACATATTTTTCTCTAGTTTTCGCATTCATAGTTTACATCATAAGCATAATATTTTAATATTATTTGATATCTTTTCATTTTACAAAATATTTAATACAGTATTTTCCCATACCATTCAAAATCATCTGTAAACATCATTTAATAGCTATTTAGTCAGCCACATGGATGTGCTGCAATCTATATAATTATATCCTGCTTCTTGGACATTCAGGTTTCTTTCCAATTTACAGCTAAATTACAGTTATAGGAAATGAGTATATTTGTACATAAATCTTTGGACTTCTGAGTGTTTCATTAGTATAGATTCCAAAGAGAACAATTACTTGACCAAAGGATATATATATTCAGATGCTATGAATGTTGGCAAATTTATTTCTAGAAATGTACTAATTTGCATTCCCACCTTTGCTATACTAATATTTCTATCTTGCCCAACTTTTATTAGCACTGACATACATACATACATACATACATACATGATATATACATAGATGATATATCTTTGCCAATTTGGGAAAACTAAAAATATTCTTTTTACTTTATTATTGCATGTTTTTCTTGAAGTAATTGTTTTCATTTAATTGAAGAATATTTTGCATAAAATAAAATATATAGATCTTAAGGTTATAGCTTGATACGTTTTGACAAATGTGTATAGCAGATTAATCACCACCCCAACAGAAATATAGAACATTTGATCATTCCAGAGATATGGAATATTTGATCACTTGAAATGCGTTCCTTTGTGTGCATTTTGTCAATCCACCCTCATAAACAGACATTATTCTGATCTTACAGTTTTTAAAAATCAACTTTATCGAAGTTGATACCCAAATGCAGCTACGTTAAGTGTGCTCATCAATGGTTGCACATGTGTAACTAACATCCCAGTGAAGATAAGGAACATTTCCATTACCTCAGAAATTCCTTTCTTGGGATGTGGGGGTGGCTCAGTCCATTAAGCCTCTGCCTTGGCTCAGGTCATGGTCCCAGGGTCCTGGAATCAAGCCCTGCATCAGGCTCCGTGCTCGACTGGGAGCCTGCTTCTCCCCTCCCACTCCCACTGCTTGTGCTCACTGCCTCCTCTCTCTCTCTCTCCCTCTTAAAAAAAAAAAAAGGAAAAAGGAAAAAGGCATTCCTTTCTTTTGCAGTCAGTCCCCTTTATCTCTGGTCTTAGACAACCATTGATCTGCTTTCTGTTGGTACAGATGCACTTTGCCTATTTTAGAATTTTCCATAAATGGACTAGTAATACACTACATACTCTTGTTTCTGGGCACATTAGTCTGTGCCGTATTTTGAGATTTAACTATTTTGTCACATGTAGCAATAGGCTATTAGTCTTTATTGTTGAGTAGTGTTATATTGTATGGATACACTTTTTCACCTGCTGGTGAACTTTGGATTGCTTCCAATTTGGCACTATTCTGATTACAGCCGCCATGAGCGTTCTTGTATGAGAATTTACATGGGCATAGCTTTTATTTTTATTGGATAAATCCCAGGGATGGAATTGAGGTATCATATAGTAAGTATATGCCTAACTTGAACCTTACTGCAAAACCAACTTCCAAAGTGCTTACCCATTCTGACTACAACGAATGAGACTTTCATTTGCCCCGCTTTTTTGCCAACATGTGATATTGTCCATCTTTTTTTTTCTTTAATTTAGTCATTCTACTGGGGCTGTAGTGGTATTTTATCATTTTTTGATGCTTTTTGTAACCTAAGAAGTCTTTCTTTACTCCATGTGAACAGATATTTTCTCCTTTGTTGTCTTCTAGAAATGTTGTAGATTTAATTTTATGCTTAGGCCATGGTGGGCTTTGTATTAATTTTTGTGTATAGTGTGAGTTAAGGGTCAAGGCTGATTTTTTTTTTCCTTAAAAGGGCATCCAGTTGTTTCAGCATTATTAGTTAAAAAGACTTTATTTTCCTGATGGAAATGTTTTGGTACTTTTATTGAAATTCAGTTAACCTTATATAAAGAGGTTTATTTCTGTAGTTTTTACTTTGTTTCTTTGGTTTATGTGTCTGTCCTGGCATCAGTACCATTTGGATTGATTCAGTAATCTCTTTGGAGGTGTTCTGGGTGATGGTCCTTTTAAACGTCCCTGAATAACTACTGAGAAGGAATGTCCCAAGATATAAAGAAATGTATATTCAGGATACTTGCTGTGTGGTGGCCTTTTTTGGGTTGTTTTTTGTTTGTTTGTTTTTACCATCTAGTAAGAAGCTAATGTGGTTCACTTTTATTAAAGGCCTGTATTATTTAAAAACTGGAAGGAATCTCAAATAAATGTCATTTCGTGTTTCTCAAACTGATGTTTGCATAGCCCAGGCAGCATTTGTTTCCCCATAACCAGACTTCTTCCATCATTTACAAATCTGTTTACTATATTATCAGCTGTAGTATTATGTATTTAATATTTTATATAATGTCTTTTAAAACAGAAATATTTGAAGAACAGAAACATTCAGCAATATTTTAATCATTACCAAAATGGGAAATCTTTTTAAGTATGTATTTTCATAACAGATAATTATTGAAATAGCATAATGTCATCTTGGTACAATCTAAAATCATCCTACAAAGAACTCCTACTCTCATAGTCTGAGAACCACCTGAGTCCTATCAAACTGCTGTTGGTCTTTTAGGGAGATTGTCACAGAAACGTGAGCGGTGTTGTTTATACTCAGTAAGTTTCATTATTAGGTGACAAAGATCCTGAGTATTTATAATATGATTTACGGGCCATAAGTTTTCAATATTAGAATTTGAGCCTCCTTATTCCAAGCCTCTTGTCAATTATACCACCAATGCCCTTTTCTCCTCAATTTACTTTTGAAACGTGTGTATCCAAATTGTTACTAGGCCTGTTTTTATGAGAATGTGGAAAGAGCCCAATTGGTAAGTCAAGTTATGCTTTTGAGTTTTGTGAATTTATAATCCACAGAAAACCCCAATTTTTTCGGTTTGTTTAGATTATATCTCAGGAAGCAATAAAATAAAACTTGAAATTTTGTAAATGGGAGAGATAAATTTTCAATTTAATTATTAACTTTTGACTCTAGTTTATAATGTCTAATTTTTTCCTGAATGCAATTAATATGATTAAGGACTATTCATCCTCTGAATATAATAAAATGCTACGCATTTTTCAAAAGAAAGTAGAACTTTCAAAGGATTTAATCCTTAAAATAAAAGAGAGAATAAGACGTGATTTCTTAAAAAGATTTTATTTTTAAGTAATCTCTACATTCAGTGTGGAATAAGAGGTGATTTTAGCTACTTCCCCTGAAATTCTTTCACATGTGCTTAAATAAGCATTTAATAGCAATTAAAATTGTTAGATGTTCCTGTTTTGTTGCTTTTGGCAGTGAAGAATGAGTAAGCTTACAAAATGCTATCCAGGGGAATGTTTAACTGTTGAAATTCAAACTTAATACAAAGGAGCTACAGTGTGGGTTGTTGATCAGTAAAAATACTCTTCGTTTCCAAAATTCAAAGAGGTCCACATTTCTGCACCCCACTGTACAGAAATAGCACATTGAGGGGCGCCTGGGTGGCACAGCGGTTAAGCATCTGCCTTCGGCTCAGGGCGTGATCCTGGAGTCCTGGGATCGAGCCCCACATCAGGCTCCTCCGCTGGGAGCCTGCTTCTTCCTCTCCCACTCCCCCTGCTTGTGTACCCTCTCTCGCTGGCTGTCTCTCTCTCTGTCAAATAAATAAATAAAATCTTAAAAAAAAAAAAGAAATAGCACATTGAGCCAAGGCACCGGCCACTTGATCCCAAAGTACTTGACTCCATACACTCATTCATTCATTCACTCACTCATTCTTCATCGGGGCAATCACAATCTCTATGGTACCTGAATCACTTTGTGAATGGCTTTTATTTTGAATCATTTTGTGCATTCAGCACAGCTGTGATATTGATCTTTATGTATTTTTAATGAGAAGAATAAGCCATTGGGGGCTTACCACACTCAAATGTATCTTAGCATGCCCAACAATTTTTATGCTTTGTTTCTCCAGATTCTCCTATCTCCCAAAAAAGATTGTGACCGCCATGTGAAATTGTCACCTAAAAGAAAGAAATGAAAAGTTAACTACAAATTGTACTCTTTAAGACATTGATAATTTCGTTCTTAGGAAACAAGTTCTCCATAATCTTTATCTTACAATGTTGAAAGCATTGGCATTTTTTTTTTTTTTTTTGGTGAAAGAAAATAAAACCCACAAATGTAAAGATTTAAACTTCTAATGATTTTATTATTTCAGAAACTGTATCTTTTCCTTTTAATTAAAACTTAAATATTATTTTTTCTTTAATGTTTTAAAGAGGGATTTTTATGTGTGTCTCTCTTAGACAAAATAAAATAAGGCAGCATAGAGCATCATGTGACTGTGTAATAAAATGAGCAATTAATGTGCAGGCAAAAGTTACTGAACCATGAATGGCTGGTCTTATTACAACCCATGTGCGTAATAGGCTTTATTGAACTTCCCATTATTTTCTCTCATGTCAGCAATTTAAAATGAAATTATTCCTCAAGGTAGTCTGGAATTTTTTCTTTCTAATATTCCTTAGAATTTAAAATATTCTCAAAGTGTTGTACCTTCTCTATTCCTGTGGTCCCTGCTATGGCATAGTTGGGTCTTCATATCTCTTGGGGAGGTCTGATATCTCCGTTACCTCTACAAACGGTCCCCATAACTATTTGTCATCCTCAGTATATATTCTACATTTATTGGGTGATAATATGTATTGTGCTCAGTACTTTGCTACATGGTAGGGAACCCAAAGAATGAGATTGACAGAAAGTCGAGGCTGAAGCACAAGTTACATAACAGAGACAGGTCTATACACTGACATTGCAGATGTTTTGCGACTCACTAGTCTTACATTCTCCCTGTCAACCTTTCGTCTTGAGACCTGCTCACCTCAAGGCAGCCTGAATGCATATTCCAGGAAGAATAGCCTGAAGTAGTAGCCACAACATTGACATTTAAAAATAAAATCCTTTTATTAAAAAGGAAATATATAGCTCCTCTTTTATATGAAAATAAAGTTTCTGGAAGATGGGCCTTGTTTCTCCTGTGGCTTTACAAGTAACTTTACCAACTTTACCATGACCCATCAGGGGGATAAATACTTCTGGTCGAGAAGCTTTAAAGGTGTTTTACAAAAGATGAACTGCCACGAATATTTTATCAGAAGAGTTACAACTCAAAAGAAAAGGAGGAAATTAATCTTCCATGGCCACATTTGGGGAGTAAGCATCAAGAGGCACACACCTTAATCATCCTTCATAGTTTGAAAAATATTAATCGAGGAAAAGCAGAGACATAAAGAAAAGTCACATAAGGTACTCTGCTGAGACAATTTAGATTTAAGTGTTCTCTCTTGAATTGACTGTTTGACCTTGGAAAAGTCATAGCCTTTCTTAGTGTACCACTCTCCCTCTGCTAGAGTCAATGCATAGCCTCTGTGGCCTCTAGTTTTGCCATCCTATGATTCAGAATTGTACTGAATTTCTTTTTTTTTTTTTTAAAGATTTTATTTATTTATTTGACAGAGATAGAGACAGCCAGCGAGAGAGGGAACACAAGCAGGGGGAGTGGGAGAGGAAGAAGCAGGCTCATAGCAGAGGAGCCTGATGTGGGGCTCAATCCCATAATGCCGGGATCACGCCCTGAGCCGAAGGCAGATGCTTAACCGCTGTGCCACCCAGGCACCCCTGTACTGAATTTCTTGTCACTTTACTGCACTCCACTTTGAATTAAGGAATACAGTAGAGTGGCAGTGATCTCTAAGTGCCAAGCTCACCACCAGAAATGGCTTCAGCAGTGTAATTTTAAAATATGTTTTGACTGCCTGCAATTTTAAGGCAGCTACAAGGGGAAGAAACTAGCATTTATTGAGCTACTATAAGGTGCCAGTTATCGCATATTCCACAATATGAAAAAAGTGACTCAACTCTGTTCCTTACAAACTATTTAGAATAGAATTACATAAGGAGCATTTCAAAACTGGGAAGCAGCAAAGGAATAACTGAGTCTTGAAAGTTAAAGTGATGGCCAAAGTGGGAAAATCTTTCAGAGAAAGTGAATTTTGAGACAATAGCTAAGTAATGGAAAGAAGGACGAAAAGGTAGATATGGAGGTGGGGAAATAATAAAAAAAATGCAGTTGAAGTGAATCTGTAGTTCAAGGATTTTGCATGAAATAGTGGAATGAAGAGGTTGGCAACGTGGAGATCATAGTTAAGTCCTTTAAACCAATCCACACCTTGTAAATAACCCACTATGTTTTGGAGGACACAAGTCTGTATTTAAAACCTACAAAGAGCAAAGTTCAAGCTAGGCACCATGAGAGACACAGGGCATCTAAAATACAATCCTGGTGCCTAAGATGTCTCTGATTAGTAGAAGACCCAAGGCATGCAGCATTGAAAGGTAATGTAACTACATTTTCTAGAAAGAAGATACCAACAGAAGACATGTCTTGATATTTCATGAGACAGAACCAAATACAGAATGTGGATCGTGCTACTACAATTCAGAAAAGAAAAAGTTCACTGAGCCAGCACTATGAGATTAAACAAGAAATAAACAGCATGATGTCCGCCTACCAAGAACTTACAACTTTTAAACATCTACTTCATCAACACTTAGAACTGTTTGACCCTTCCCTTCCCCCTCTCTACCCTTTTATTTCTGTTTTCCATTAGCTGAGTGATGACGGCATTGCCATTTACATCAGCACTGAGCATCTATTCTCATCTTTTGTTAAAACATTGGGTTTAAATACATACAAAAGAGCAGCAGGAGACTTGAAAAAGACTGACTTTATATATATATTTTTTCTTGTGTGAAAGTCTAAAAACAGAAACCAGGATAGAATCTAGGAAAGGGAAGGAGGGTGCAAGAGTCACTCTTTTCATCTTTAATGCATTAGGCAAGACTCTGCGTTTTCTTTATCTGTATGTGAGCAATCCGATACAGTTTTTCTTCTAAGTTCTCAGGGGCAGCAAGGATTGTTGCAGGGATTCAACTTCCAAGTGTAAAGACGTCACCCCCCAATCTTATTTTGAAATACTTTCCCTAAACATGGATCACATTATATTAAAGCTGGAAGGGACCTTGGAGATCCAAAACTACTCTTCCTTCTCTCTCTGTATGAATCCCAGAGATATTAAATGATTTGTCCAAAGTCTCAAAATTAGTTGAGAATGAGCCTGTAATGGAACTTGAGTTTTTGATGCCCAATATTTTGCTATTTCAATAAAACTAAGTGACTGGAATTCTTCTTGGAATTTAGCACCAGGAAAGATTTTGATCTCACCCAAATGACTGAGATGCTTATATATTCACCAAGCCCTGTTTTGGCCTCTACTTAACTCAGAGCTTAATTTAAAGCTCAGATGAATAAATCACATTTCTTGTACAATAAATTGCTCTTTCCTTTATATAATTTCTTTTTTCTTTTCGGGGCTTGAACTCACGACCCTGAGATCAAGACCTGAGAGGAGATCAAGAGTCAAACGCTTAACTGACTGAGCCACCCAAGTGCCCCTCCTTTATGTAATTTCTGATTTTTCTGAGTGTATTTTAGATTTCATTATAGAGTGATACATATTCATTAGGGAAAATCTGGAAAATATGTCAAACTATAAAGAAGCAATAAAAGTTCTTATAATCCCAGTACTCATATTATGCACTTCATTTAAACTAACGTTCTGTGTATGTCTTAATAGTGAACTGCTTGAAAATAGTTTAAGAAGTAGGAAGAGATTACTTTATGAATAAGTTTGTTTTATTAAGCAGAAATTACATCATCTCACTTTTCATAAATACTCACCTATCTGTTAATATGTGTAGTCCATTCAGCTTAACAAACATGCCACAACTGGAGCCCTTTTTTGAAAAATATGGATGTCATGGAGAGATGGAGTTTCCAGCACAGGACAGAGTCATGGGAGCTTGCCTTGGACTTATTGTGAAAGGTTATAGAAAAAAGACTCTATAGCTTGAAATTTTTGTGATTTAAAGAATGTACATTATTCTTATGTACATTAGAAAGTATCTGTTCAATAATTTGATCAGAGAAGTTTAGATCATATATGAACTCCTCCCTTCATTTTCTGCCTGTAAATGACCAATCCAACAGTATAGGGAAAACGCTCAGAATACTCTTTTAAATTCAAATTTATGTGGTTTATAAATCAATAAATCAAAAGTGAACTCCCATATCCACACACCCACATCTACATTCAGGATATCAATGAACCAGGGAATGGAGAACAGATTGGATAGCAAGGGGAACTGTAATGAAGGGGCAGTGAAGTCAGTGTTGACACTTGCTGTAGAGGAAGACCTGCTATAGAATAACTTCATTCATTCATCCATTCATTCATTCTTCATTCATCAAACATTTTTAAATACATCTTATGCCAGATACTTTAAATAAGACATTGGATAAGATAGCTTTAAGATAATCAACATTTAAACGCTCGGTGGTGCAAGAGACAGAGAGATAAACTAAAAAACAGAAAGTAATATAATGGTGAAATGATTGAGATAATAATTGTGATAATTAACATTTATTCTTTCAACAAATATTTCCATGTCTGCAATGTGCCAGAGACCATGTTAGTCACTGGGAATAGAATGATGAGGAAATGGTGGTCACTGCCCTAGTCAATTTCTTTGTCTTTTCTCATTTACCCCTCACAATTGTTCTGTGAAATGTATGTTATAATTCCCATGAGATTCAGGAGAGATAAGTAACTTACTTAAAAGCACAGAAGTAAAACTAGGTCAGATTATACACAACTGATATACAACAGCTGTTGTGAAAGCAAAATGACTCCATTTTAAGGGGCATCCAAATTAGGCGGGAGTAGAACGTGGGTATGTGTGTGTTAGTCATGCTAAGGAAGTTTAAAAAGCGCTTTCCAGGAAGTGAGGATAGTATGATCAAAGTCACAGTCTCTTGAAGAGCACTGCATGTTTTGGGGACTTCTAGGAATTTTGTTTTCCTTGAACAAAAAATTTGAGTATGATGAGAAATGCATCATGAGGAGATAAGCTGAACTCAGAACATAGACCTCTGACTTTACCCTCTAGGCAGCGTGAGGAGTGACATGATGGATTTACCTTTTAATGAGATCATGCTAGCTGGAGTGTCAAGAATGACTGAGGTAGAGAAACCTCGAAGTAAGGAGACCACTTAGCAGGCGTTGCAGGAGTTCACAGAAGACATGGAAAAGACCCAAACTAGGACATTGATTAGATGGAAAAATGAGAAATTCTTTAGGATATACTTAGGAGATAAAATAAGGGCCGAAAGATTTTATGGAGATTGGGACTAAGATATAAGAAGGGGACACTTGGGTGGCTCAGTCCGTGAGCATCTGACTCTTGACTTTGGCTCAGGTCATGATCTCTGGGTCTTGGGATCGAACCCTGTGTCAGGCTCTGCACTCTTGTCCCTCTCCCTCTGCTCCTACCCCCACCATCCCCACTCTCTCTCTTTCTCTCTCAGATAAATAAATAAATAAATCTTAAAAAAAAAAATAAAAAAGAAAAGAAAAGAAGAAGAAGGAGGAGGATGTCTCCCTGGGGACTTACTTAATGATGGGTACAAAAGTTTGTGTGGGAGAAATATTCAAAGTGTAATATAAAGCCTACAGTTGAATTTTGTCAGAAGCTTAGAGGAGAGGCTTTGGTTTCATATAAACATTTGAAAAGTATTCTCATAGAGGAGATATTTCAGATAAGACAGTAATTGAGATGAAAATATTTAGTAATCTAGTTTATGGAATCTTGAAGAACACTGGACTATGAAGACAAATCGAAGGAAAGGATTTTTTAATGAACATTAAACATTCAACAGGTAAGGGTCTTTTTTTCCAAGACAAGAAAGTTTGCTGTCTTAGAAATTTATGGAGTAGAGAGTTTTAAGAAAGAATTAATTGGCAGAGTCAAATGCAGGAAAAAAAAATCAGGAATATATGGGCTGAAAATGTCCATAAGTTTAGACAACTAGGTCATCAATGACTTCAATAAGAGACACCTTGGTAGAATGGCTGAAGAAAAATCCAGATTATAAATGGTTGATGAGGAAATGAGGAGGTAAGAAAGTAGTCATGGTCATTATAGGCTAATTTTCAGGAAATTTGCATGTGAAAGATACGTGAAAGATTACATAGATCAAGGAAGGGTATTTATTAGGATCAGAGAATCTGGAATAGTTATAGGTCTAGAGAATAAACCAGTAGAGAAGTAAATATAAAAAATATATATATAGGAGAGAAGGGCTTGACAAATGGAACAGTTCTGGAAGTCAGCTATGAAAAATTATGGGGGTTATGTGATACTTTACAGAGAACACTTAATCTTCTGGCAGAAAAGGAAAGATGGTAGGACGAATGAAGTTATAAAATCACTGGCAGGGGCACCTGGGTGGCTCAGTTGGTTAAGTGCCTGCCTTCAGCTCAGGTCATGATCCCAGGGTCCTGGGATCAAGCCCCCCGCCCCCCCAAGCTTCCCTGCTCAGCAGGGAGCCTGCTTCTCCCTCTGGCTCTGCCTGCTGCTCCCCCTACTTGTGTGTTTTCTCTTTCTGTCAGATAAATAAATAAAATCTTTAATAAATAAATGAATAAATAAATAAAATAAAATCACTGGCAGATGAGGGAACATGAAATTGAGGGTGTTCACCATTAAGGACTACTGAAACTGGGGCAGCAGTGTTTTGCAAGAGGCCTGAGCAGAAAGTTGAAAACTGTGGATAAGCACTAAAGGACATAATGTTAAGTCCCCTGTGACAAAATATTTCCAAGGTAAGGGAAAGATAGTTAGATTAAATAAATAAACAAATAAGCAAATATTATCTCCAGTTTTCACTGTCCATGTTCCGGAAGAGGCTCACATTCACTGAATGGCAAAGTGGTCTGGATTATACTCTTGACTGTGTGACTTGACTACCGTGAAAATTTACCAAGAGTTGAGGATGCTATTAGATGAATCCTCGTACCTCTAGGAATCAGCTATCCAATTACTTTGTAGTGACCTAAGTTTCCAAGGTGAGAGTCTGTACAGGAGAGCCTCAAATAATAATAATATCCTTTTTTATTTTTTAGAGTTTATAGAGCTCTTACTCTAATTTAGACACCGTCCTATGTATTTTACATTATTAACTCATTTAATTATCACAAAGTCCAAGGTAGGGTAGTAGTAGTATTTCTCATTTGTGGATGAGGGTTTGCATAGGGCTTCCAAAGTTCTCCGTCTTATAAGTGAGGAAGACCATATGCAGAACTGGTCAATGAGCTTATCTAAATCTCTCCTCCAAGCTAATATTTCCCTTGCCCTAAATCACCACAGGGCCAGGTGCCAGGCAGCTACAGACCACCCCTGTAGCCTGAAGCCCACCGCAACTATTCAAACTAGCCAATCTTAAACTCTGCCCTGCTTTGTCTTTCCCACAGAAACCCCAGTAAAGGCTGTGGTTTAAGAGCTCCCCTCACTCCTGCTCCTGTTTCCTGACTAAAATCTAGTGTTTCCTCCGTGGCTCTGCATAGTGAGTCATGTCTCTCATTTCTCGGGGAATTGTAAGTAACATTGAACTTCTCTTTCGATGGCATTGGCCTCTCTGTTGTCACCTTTATAATTTAAGACTGGGCACAAAACAAACTGTATTTTACCACCCTTTTCAAATTCAGATCGTCATGTGACTCATTTTAACCATTAAGTTGTGAGCAGAGGTTTTAAAACACAGTGCGTGTTCTGTCAGATTATCTTTTTCTTATCAAGGAAAACACATTTTGAGCAGAGCTTCCATCAGTCTGGACCCTAGTAATGAGCAGAGGCATGTGCTAAGTCACGCAGGAAATGTAGAGTGAGCAAGAACTAGCATTGCTGTAATAAGCCGTGAGATTGTATATTTTTACTGAAGCATTATCTGGATTATCCTGACTGTGATCATAACTTTGGAGGTCTTTGCCAGAATATTCCAGTTTCTATATACATTCAGTGTATTTTGGGAACGGGGTCAGTAGCCATACCACCAGAATCCAGTTTAGTTGGACATCACAGCAGGACAACTCGGGAGCATTTGTAAAAGAAATGAATGAACTTGATTTTCCTTCTGAGCTTCTAAAGTCACTTATATTTAGAAGGAAAAACTCAGGAGCCATAGGTTGTGACGGGTTGTTAATACATGAATGTGTTCTGAGTTAATAAGACCATACATTGTAACAGTCAATGATATTTATTGTGTATAAAGAACTTTGAATTAGGTGTTAGAAAACAACAACCAAAAAAGAGAAACAGATGATCGTAATAATCCCTTGTATCCTATGCCACACATTACCTGTTTGAAAGATTTTTCATAAATATTTTCTTCTATTCAGTGAAGAAGGCGGGGAAAGTATTATCCCAGTTTTACGGATGAGGAAGTGTTAAGTCACAAAGACTAAATGACTTTCCCAAGGTCGGGACAAAGTCACAAAGGGGATCAGAGCTCGACACAAAACTAAAACACAACACTTCTGAGTAGACACTCTTTTTTACCAGACTATAAATTAAAATAGCTACTTTTCCTGAAGGCTAAAATTCTTGTTGCCAAAAAAAGTTTAACAATGTTTTCAAAGCCTATAGTCAAATACATAAACATCAATGAAGCATTTGTTTGTGTCATGGTATTGAATGAATGCTATGATTACAAAATGGACATGAAGAAGACCTAAAACCATCAAACAGATATGGGGGTAGGTGGGTGGTTTCTGAAGCCCCTTTTCAATCGTACCCAGACTGAAAAGGCAGCATGAAATGTTGAGATGTTGGTTTGAAACCTCAGGGGTTCCCCAGGTAAAAATCTTAAATGGGTCCTGTATGCAGAAGGCAAGGAGAGAGGGAAGAAAAAGGCAGGCCACTTCAGATTGGTAGGTGGCAGGTTTGACAAGCAAGGGAATATACATACTAGGCTTGTCTTGAGTATCTGCACGAGTAGATGTCGGCATATAACCACCAGAATCTTAAAAGTTTATATAAAGGCCGCAGCTGTGGCTTAAAGGCTTGCTTTCTCTAGTCTGTGTCCTTGAAAAATGGCTCTAAGCCATGGGAAAGGTAGGCAGAAAGTACTTTACAAGAATAGGGGAAAAGGTGAGGAGCCTTTGATCAGAGGTCAGCTCTGGGGTCAATCAGTGGTCACATCCTCTCTGTGACCTCCACCAACAGGAGAGAATAAACATGAAAGAAACCAGCAACAATTGCCATTTACACATGGCTTTAGTTCTCAAGTAATTTCAATGTATATTTTTACACTTGTGTCTTAACATTTCCCCTATAAAGAATTACTGACTTGGGCCCAGATCTTGTACCCCGAAATCCTAAACTGTTACGGAAATATTTAGAATAGGTGAAATTAGATTTTTAAATCTAATTTTGGAATACTACTGTAAGGCAACCTTCTTTGAAAATTGAAATACTCACAACTGATGTGGAGGTTTTAACACATGGACCTCTGTTCCCTCCCATCCAATCTGGATTCTGTGCCTGCTTTAGTTCTGGCAGTTTCTGGACCAGGTCTTAGGAAACTGGTACTCCTAATTCCTGTCTCTTGGGATACTCCCTCAGAGAAGGCCTGAATCCCAAGACCAGAGTGGTCTTAAGAAACACTCCTTCTTGGGGCATCTGGGTGGCTCAGTCCCTTAAGCAACTGCCTTCAGCTCAGGTCATGATCCCAGGGTCCTGGGATCCAGAGGAGCCCCATGTCTGGCTCCCTGCTTAGGGGAGAGTCTGCTTCACCCTCTCCCTCTGTCCCTCCCCGCCCTTGTGCTCCTGCTCTCTCTCTCTCTCAAATGAATAAATTCTCTCTTTCTCAAATGAATAAATAAAATCTTGAAAAGAAGAGAAAAGAAAAGAAAAGAAAAGGAAAAGAAAAGAAAAGAGAAAAGAAAGCCTCCTTCTCGGTGGGGATATAAGCCTGTAAGAGGTGGTGCAAGTCCTCTACTACAGACCAGTAAGATTCAACAGGATCTCAGACTTAGATATTTTAGGGCAGGAATCTTGTCCTGTCTAACACAGTTACTCGCACATAGTAGGTACCGGGGAAGCGACTAAGACAGACAGTGATAAATGCTGGATTTCTTTTGCCATAAAACCTAGGCTTTCTTTGGGGTTGCCATTCTTAAGTCCCTCTCGTTGCTTGTTTCTTACAAGTGATTTCATGCATCTGGCAACGTACATCAAGCCCACGAGGCAATAGTTTTTACACACAGACACAGCCCTACAGTGCAAATTTTATGAACCCGAATCCTAGTTTACACCTAATGTATTTCATGCTGAACTTCAAACCACTAGCTGCGAGGCGTTTTTCAGGCTTTTATAGTCACAGCAGCAGTCTGGGTTTTCTAGGACGCAATGCACCGCCCAAACAGAAGCAGGGGCTCCCTCTTCTTTCTCTCTCTACTTCGCCCAAGAGAGAGCCAACAGAGCCACCCGCAGTTGTCTCGGCGCGCCGCGTGGGGGACACCGCCCACGTGAGCTCGGTTTCCGCACAGCTGGCTCGGGACGGAAGGATGGGGGGAGGGCGGGAGCGGCCGAGTAGGCGGGCGAGGAGTCCAGCTGGGCGGGAGACCACCCGCCAAAGGCCTGACCTTTTTGGTCTGCGGCCCCGCGCCGCCCACTCAGGAATCCCCTTCTCTGCCCCTCGCCCCCCGCCCCGCTAGCTGCACGCGGCGGCCGGATCTTCTTGAATTTCAACACAAAGGGAATCCTCGGCCGCAGGAAGTGCATCACGAAGAAAGAGGGACTGGGGGCGGGGAGAGGGGGATGCTTCCCTCCCTCTCTACACCCCCGCCCTCCCGGAGCCCTGGGCAGCCGTGACGAAACCCTCAGGGTCCCCCCTTCGCCCCAGGAGCCGGGAGAATTCAAACAAGGAGCCCCTCCCTCTCCCCCCTCCCTGCAACCCCCTGCCCGCTACCAACAGTGGCGGGTGCCAAGCGCTCTCAGCTCCCACCACGCCCGAGCTCCCAGGCGGCGGGGACTCGAGCTGCCCCTCGCGAGGCTCACACACCTGTTCGCTTCCCCCCTCCTTTCCTTCCGGGTGCGCCAGCACCTGGGCTTACGTTTGTTTTTCTGCCCCTAGGCTCTCAACTTTTCCTTCCACACCTCCTTCCCTTCCTGGGTTTTTTGTAGAATCCCAGCGCGGGTGTCCTCCTCCACGTCCCGCAGGGCTGTGCCCGAGGCTTGGGCCAGGCTTTCCTTGGCAGAATGTTGGCGGACCGGGAGTCCGCGCGTGAGCAAAGGGTAGAAAGGCAGGGAGAGACCACTTTCGTTTTCCATGACACCTGCAGTTCCAGGGACTCGGCCAGGCTTTCCACCCCGAGGTTCCAGTCTCGGAGGAAGCCTCGCCATTGGGCGGGGGTGTGGGGTTGTTGGGTGGTGGAGAGGAGGCGGGCTAGGCTAATTGGTGTTGAAGCCGTTTTTACAAGGCAACCTTACAGGTTTTACTTACATTGTATTTTGCAAATCAATAAAAACAAAACTTTTCTGGCAATGTTTATTTACATTTCACGAGAGTGAGAAACCATCCATTGTCCATAAAACAACAACAACAACAACAACAACAACAAACAACTCTTATTTTCTTTTACTTTAGAATGGCTTGAGAAGACCAATGGCAATTTGGAGTGAGGGGCCGAAACACCCCTTTTTCAGCCCAAGAGGAGAGGTGGAAAAACCCGGGAGCTTTGGACTAGTTTTTAAGCTGAAAGACCCGGGTGACTGGGGAGGGGGCCGTGCAACTAACTCGAAGCTGCCCTGCTCCAGTCTCAGGCACTCGCAGTGTCAGGTGTGCCGGAAGGGGGCCAGCTCCCCCTGGGGCGCCCAGCTGTCTCAGCTCACTGGGACACCACTGGAGGGGACTGTCCCCTCCCAAGCTCCTGGCTGAGGCCGGGTACCTGCTCCAACCTGTCTCCTCCCCTTCTCCAGTACCACACCCACGGGACTCCGGTCTCCCCGGGAGAGGGACGGAGCGGGAACAAAGGGGTCTTTGTTCACTGGCTCCTGGGGGGTGGGAGTCGCGCTCGCGCGCGTTTCCCTGCGCCCCTTGGAAACGGGGAGGCTCAGCGCCGTCCGGCCTCGCCCTGAGGCGAGCGCCGTCCTCCGCGACCCCAGCGCCTGAGGTCAGGGCGCGGCGCCCCGGGCCACGGCCGGCTATTTCCCGGCGGGCGGGGTGGGGGGCGAGGCGGCGCTCGGCGGGCACTGCCGCCCGCTGAGGGACGGTGGGGGGGTTTCGGCAGCTGGCGAGGTGGAGGGGGCGGGAGAGGGAGCCTGCGCCGGGCTGAGCCTGGAGGTGCGGGGCGGGCTCGCCGAGCGCTCGCCGAGAGGCTCCAGCCAGAGCAGCGGCGTCTGGAACGCGCTCCCTCTCTCCTTCCATCCTCCTCCCCCTGATCGGCCCCAGCACCGCGCCAGGTCCCCCTCCGCTGCAGTCAGCACGCTCCCCTTCTCCTTTCTTGGCGCTTTCCTCTTGAGCCATCCTTCTGGACAAACTTTGATGGAGAATTTCACACCACGCTGGAAAAATGCCGGTTATGAAAGGATTACTGGCGCCCCAGAACACCTTCCTCGACACCATCGCCACCCGTTTTGACGGAACACGTAAGTCTTGCACTTAGACGAGTTGTATGGTATTTTCCGAGAATGGTTTTTCACGTATAAATTACTTTCTGTCCCACCTTCTTTTTTCCACCAGCGGAGTGAAATTCCTTACGTTTTTGCAAAGGTGTCTTTTGTGCGCAGAAATTTCCTTCCACCCAGGGTTCGGTGTTGTACTAATACTTTGGATTGGTGTAGTTGGTCCCCTTGACTTCCTGGGTTTGTGAGAGCTCGAAAAGAGCCTGAAGGAAGACTGACGCCCGTGTTCAGTATGGGACCCGTATTTGGGTGCCTCTTTATGAAATTTTTTTAAAAAATTAATTTTATGAGGTGAAAGTGGGAATGTCCATGTTAGTGAATTGCCACCTTATCTTTCTAGAGTTTCAAGGCTGTCTAGATTATAGGGTGAGTTTGGAATGTTATGCTTACATGGAGCATAATTCCTTGAGGTTTTTCGGATAGGCATGGTTTCCCATCAGAGTTTAAGAAATGCAAACTAGAATCAGGATTGCCAAGTGTAAGCTTTCTGTAGAATTCTAAGCGTTGCGAGTTTATCAGAATCTCGATTCCTGCTTTTAAGCTAGGTACCTCTCAATCCTGAAATGATCCTAACACTCTAGGAGAGAATGTTGGGGAGGGAGGAGCTGGGAATTATAAAGGCTGATCTGAGCATATGAGAAAGTTTGGACATATTTTTTTGAGCCCGAGTATTATTGGACTTTTAGTTTGTTTCAGCTATAGTTGAAAACAAGGGTACGGTGTTGTGTGGATGCTTGGAGATTGTTCCTAATCACCTGCAAGTTTTTCTCTTTCAGGACCACGGTCAGGTCCCCATTCCTTCCCAGGCTTCTCAGGCTTTCTTCATGAGCCCGTGGTCTTTCCAACAGGCTTAGGAGTCTGTACTTTCACCCTAACAAATGCTCTCAGTTGGTTTCACTATGAACATCCCCACCTTCCTCCTAGCTTATGTTGCTTCTGTGTGCTATCTTTCCTTTTTCTGCCTCTTACACAAAACTCAGGAACTCATTCTAAAGGCTTTTCTGAGGTATAATTATTTTTTACTATGAGGGTATATTTCATGGAGCTGACATGAGAAAGCACATCTAATTCTATTTCCACTCCAGTAGTCTATATACACATGCCTATTACGGTAGGAAAAAAGTCCTGGCTTTGTGCTTTAAGAGTAGTTGGAAAAGTTTACATGGGAGGGAAATGAAGAATTTATTTGATTTTCTTCAATTTTTTTTTTTTTTTTTTTGATGTCCACCCTACTCAGGGTAAAAGGTGTGGACATTCTTACAGTGTTTTTAACTTTTGCTTTAGCCATTCTCTCCCCTTTTGTATTCTACATGTATCAGACGGTATTGGTGAAGTGCAGTGCAATGTGTCTTCTTTGGATAAGAGAAAATATTGTAATAAAACTTACAGTCCCTGCCACTGCCATTACCTCCACCACCCGAAGAGCACACAAAATCACCACTGCTTTCTTTAGCCATGTGTGAATGTGGGTACTAGTAATTATTACCTTAGAAACTGATTAGTTTCATGTACATGTTTCTTCTTGAAGTTGCAGATTTAAACCCCAAAGGCTCTCAACATGGATCCCAAAAGCATCTATTGAAAATGAGGTTACTGGTATTTGCTTATCTCATTGTTATTTAAAGTTGAATGGAGTGTGAAGTGTGGTGAATCATCCCAGCATAGCCTTGAGAATTACTGCAGCAATGTATTTAGATATCAGTTACTAATGAGAGGGGCTTTGGATCATCAAAATGAGATACCTTTGTCTCTTTATGTCACTGTAACATTTGATGACCAGAAGGCATGTAGATGGGAGTACTAGTGAATGGCTCCTTTTAAAAAACCTAAGCATTAATGTTAATAAAATGGAAGATTAGAAATTTTAAATTCTAATTTGGGAAGACCATCATTACCTAACAGCATTTAGAAAATGAAAACCAAAAATAAAGACCAAAACCTAAAACTGTTGGAGAATATGTTTGGTCTGTGCTCCACAGGGTTTAGGGGATTCCTGTAGGGAATCACTTTGTATGAAATCAGCTGAAAATTGGTGAAACAAATTTTGAAATGTGGAGTAACATAAAGGTTTACTTTGGGAAGACTTTTTTTTATTTTAAACAACATCTAATGAATACCCCTTGTCCCAACAAACCCCACTCCAGGAAAGAAGATTATATTTTCTCATTTACTTCTTTTTTGAATTGCAGGATGACTTGAATAATCTGAAACTTAAAAAAAATACTTTAAAGAAAGTTTTAGCCTCAAATTTTGTTGTATCTAGAATCATGGGCGTACCATTTCCCTGGCTAAGTTTTTTTATCTTATTGTGCTATCTTTTCTGTGTTGACAAAATTTAAATATAATTATTTCCCTGAACCTCTTCCTATGATCATCCTTCTTTCTCTTGATTTTTTATAGTATTAATTTCTTATGCAAGATGAAACTATTTGCAAGTTTTAAATTTGCCAAATTGCCACCCACCCAATTAAAAACTCTGTAGAAAGTGAATGATGTTATTATACTCAAAATGTAATATGTTTACTTGGTACATTGCCTTATTTGTTACGTATACTTCATAGTTATCTTAGTTTCTTATTTTATTTTATATTGGTTAATCCTGATGAAAAAATAAGAGAATAAACAGTAGCCCAGGCAAACCACCTTGCTAACTTAACCACCATGCAATATTATTAGCCTTACTGACTTAATGTTGTAATGGAAAATAATAAAACTTAAAACATCATTCAAAATTTCTCCTAAGGAAAAAAAATAAGCATACAATAATAAAAGCTTATAACATAATCTTACTAATTTATCAGTTGAAATATTATCACAGGGCAACATAAAAGAAGTTAATAATGTATTTTATCACCTGGTGACACTTTATTGTTTTATATAATAGTTATTCCTTTTAATATTTAAGAAGTGAGCTCCTTGTTAGGATTAAAAGACAATTGTGGACCATTAATTAGAATTTGTTTTCATATCCAATGTAATTTTTAAAAACTATTGGAAAATATAAATCTTTTTATATAAAACTACCCTAAAATACATTTCCTTCTGAAATGTGTTCTCTCCTGGTTTGTGTTTAATTGCAGTGCAATGAGACTGAGAAAACGAAGAACCTTGCAAACATTGAATATGTATGCCCTATTTCGGATGAAAAAGTAATGCCAATGAATTTTTTTAACTCATTACATGTAGCCACACTTCTCACTGGCAACACTCTTAGACAGACACACACACACACACACACACACACACCAAGTGTTAACGTCATGACCGTATCTAGCTCACTTTTCCTACATGTTTTTTTTAAATATGTTTAATGTATTAAAAAAATCTTTTCTGAGTAGACTTTTGTGTTAAGCACATGAATATTAATCTGGACAAAGAGGAAGTATAGTAAAGAACACATAAGTACATATTTTAAAAAATAGTTTTTAGTACTAAATATTTGTCATGGGGTACCACTTGAGAAAAACAGATTTCTTTTTTTTTTTTTTTTTTTTTTTGAGGATATAAAACTTTCAGAGGGAAATGTCCATTTCCAAACATAATGGTATATTAACCTACATTTTCATAGCTGTATATTTGCCTACATTTTCCAGTCATATCAAAATTTGGCCAGAATACATCTCCTTTGGGGTTAGTCAGACAAGATTGAAGGTTTAAAGGAAGTTTGTAGCCCAGCGGACTCTATCAAGGAGATTCCAGTCAAAGTATTCAGAATAACAGTAGTTTAGAAACTCATTCATATTTGCATATATTTTACGTACTCTTGTATAGCCAGTTTAAAATGGTCCAAGGAAATTTGTTAAAATTGAAATACTTCCTTTACAGACACAACTGCATTGGTTTTTCTTTTCATCTTTCCTTTCTTCTTTTTTCTCATCTTCCCTTTCATACAAGGAACATATAGCTCTTAACGTTACAATCTTAGAGAGGAGAAAGGGGGAAGAATAAGGTGGGACAGTGGAGATCTTCCTAAGTCTTTGCTGGGTTGTAGTTTGGAGAATACCAGCAGAGGCATTTAGCCAGTAAAAAAGAATGAGCTCCATTATGTATGGGTCTGTCTATAAAAGGCTATTACATGAAAACATTCAAGGAAATAGTTAGCATTCTAGAGATATCTCTCCCCAAATAGAAGTTTATAAAGATTCTTTAAAAAAATTTTTTATCTGCTAGTTAGTCTCTTTTATTCTTAATGTTTAGGGAGATAGTTCCTTATGAGTTTTCTTTTTCTGTGTAGTAAATTACCACAAACTTTGTGGCTTATTATCTAACATTTTCTGCAGGCCAGACATGGAGGTAAGGATTAGGTGGGTCCTCTGCTCAGGGTCTCACAAGGCTGCAAACAAATCCTTAGCTGGGGCTATGGTCTTTGCTGAGGCTATGGTCTTTGCTGAGGCTTGAGGCCCTCATCGAAGGTCATGTAGTTGTTAGCAGAATTTAATTCCTTGTGGTTTTATGATTGAGGTCTCTATTGTCTTGCTAACTGTCAGCCAGGGACTTTTCTCAGCAAGTAGCAGCTGCCCTCAGGTTGTTGCCACACGTTCTCTCTTAGAGGCGCTCTCACAACTGAGAGGTTCGCCTCTTCCAGGGCAGCAGGAGGGTTTGTCTTTTAAGAGTTTGCCTAAGTCAGGCCCACCCAGGATAATCTCTGTTTTGATTAACTCACAGTCAACTGATTATGGATCTTAATCACATCTCTAAAATCATCTGTTCTGCCCACACTCAAGAGAAAAGGATTAGACAAGGTGTATACACAAGGAGTTGGGAATCTTGGGGGCCATCTTGAAACTCTCTCTACAGTTGCTATCTGCTGTTGTATTATCTTACAAAACCCAATGTTCTCACATTTGTTCTTTTTTTTTTTTTTTAAAGATTTTATTTATTTATTTGAGACAGAGAGACAGAGAGAGAGAGAGTGAGAGAAAGCATGAGTGGGAAGGAGAAGGAGAAGCAGGGAGCCCGATGCTGGGCTCAGTCCCAGGACCCCGGGATCATGACCCGAGTCGAAGGCAGACACCTAACCAACTGCGCCACCCAGGCACCCCTCACATTTGTTCTTCTAAAAAGTAGATTTTTTAAGCACACCCTGCAGTTCTGTATGCATGAAACCCTGCTGAGTTTACACCTGGAATTGGCCCAACTTACTGGTACTGGAGGGAGGGTTTTGCTTCACATCTGGGGATGGCACATGAGTAAAACTAGTCTAGTTCATTTTAGTCAGCTGTCCTGTCTGACTCTTCATTCTCTGATATAGAAGTAATATGGGAGATGTTGGAGTGTTTTCAGAATATTAATCCCAGTCTCTTAACAGGGTGTCCCTCTTTACAGATAAGGAATGGGGCCTCTTTGTACACACGGGCATCTTAGTCTGCACTGGATGGAGAAGCAATCTGAGAATGCGGCATCTGCAAAGAATGATAGCCAAGGCAGGTTGTTGCACTCTAGGGTGACTGGGCTATTTCCACCTTACTAACTTCTTAACCAGGCCTGTTCCTGGGCAAACAATATGAACTACTTTGAAACAATATGTTTTCCATCTCTTTCTCATGCCTCTAGCCACGTTTCAGATTTAAGAAACTCCCCATTATGCACTCCTGCATTGAAGTTGGCTGTGTTCAGATAAATAATGTTCTTTATTTAAACTTCATTCTAGGTTTACTGAAAATTAGAAAGGAAGAGAGAGAGAGAAAGGGAGAAAGAGGAGAGAAGAAAGAATAGGGAGGAGGGAATTATTTATTCTCAGTCTTTGACTTCATAGATGAATTCTTTACCCTGCAAAGGATTTATCACAGTGGTTCTCATAACTTCCATGCAATGAACAATGTGTTTGATTTATAAGGATTGGATTTATGTCTTTATCAGACATACATTTCTTTTGATGAGTGAAATACACAAATAATAAGAAAAATTTTATTATATAGTCTTTAAAATATTAGATAATTTTGTTTTGACATCATTGTATATAGGAAAATTGATAGCTAATATGTTAAAAATGGAAGTTATGCTCTTAATATATTTTTCCTAGGCTCTGGCTTTTAGTATCACCTGTAGACCAAAGACCATGGCATGAACCCTCTTCTGGCATGAGAAACACACTGAAGGTCCTGAGTTACCAGTTTCTGGGATATCCCAGACCCAGCGTACTTCTAGAATGATACAGTCCCTCTGATGAAATCTTTACTTTATTTATCAATAATCAATCAGTCATTTCTTCAACAATATTTAATCAACACTAACTATATACAAAGCCATTATGCTGGGATCTTTGGAATAAATCAGGCTTGCCCTTCTCTCAAAGAAGATGATAAATGTATGCAAAAATTACTGTAGTGTAGGTTGAAAAGGGATAAGAATATTCAGAAGATATAGGCAAAGGGCTGTACACATCTGGATGAGGGAGGAATAATTTCTGTGGGTGAAAGATCTGGGAGGGTTCTGGGTGGGAATGATTCGCTCATATATGATAAGGGCAAAGACGATATTCTGTTTACTCTGCTAATTTGTATAACATTGTCATTGAAGCTAAAAAGAGGGCATCTTTAAGTATTTTAGAGGACGTGAATGGCAAAAGGTAGAGGCAAGAGGAGAATGGAAAGTCAATTAGGTCAGACATGGAATGTCTTTAAAGTCAGAGTACTTAGTCTTAGTAAGCCATTGGAGGTGGTCGATTCACATCTTGGTAGGAGAGTATGGTGCCATCTGTGCCTGGTGTAAAAACTCCCAACCGTTCCATATTCCACAGGCTGACAGGTAATGCAGGAGAAATGTCCACCTTGACACCTAAGAAGTTTCTTCTTACTATCTCTTCTAAAAATGCTTTTACACTTTGACAAGGGTCCCAGAGAATGCCCGTGGATTGATGTGTTCTTCATTTTTTAAAAAAATGTCTGCTTCTCCCAGGGAGCTAACTTTTATCTCTTAGGAAAAGGAGAGATTGATTTCTGACCGCATAGCTGAGTACTCTTCTCCTCCAGGGCTGTGTTATTCTATAAAATTGTGTCTGTGGAGAAGAAAAAGAATTGAGGGTGTGCTAGCATTCAGTCCTAGTGAAGTCGATTGGAGAAATGCCAACAGTAAAAGGTGCAGAGTTCCAACCGCTGCAGAGATAGTAGGGTTCACCCTGGCAATGCATATTTGCTGAGGTAGTCTAAATACTAACTTTTCAATCCATTTTGGTTTAGCAGAGCCTACAAACAAAAAAGATGAGACTTCAGCTTTACCTCTGACATAGTTCATATTTAGCAACTGGAGCAATTGAAGAGCTTTCTCAGTAATTTAAACAGTCAAATACAGTTCTTGGCTTATAAATTCCCTGGAAGATATATTTTGGTTTTCTTTCATAGCCATTAATGCAACTGTCTATCTCCCTTAAACCCTCCAAAATCCACATGTTCCCAGATGAACTAATAATCTTTCCTAGCCTATGAAACCTATTTGTCTTCTTATGTTTTCTGGCTCCATTATTGGCATCACCACCCACCCATTTCTCCAAGCTAGAAATCAGTCGCCCTCGACTGCCCACGCATCTAATTGGTTATCAAGTCTTTGAGATTTTCCTTTAGAAATGCCCTGATCGGGCTCCTTACCTCCTGTTTATTGATTCTTTTTTAGTTTTGAACCTCTGTTTCTTATCTACATAGTTGTAACCTTACTCTCACTGGATTCCTGTGGCCGTCGCCCCTATCCTGCTTACTCCCCACCCTTCAGCCTACATTGTCCCCAGAGCGATTTCCAATAAAAGCAGCATGATTTAATCATTTAACTCTCCTATTTAAAGCCACCCATCCGCTCCCTGCTACCTCTTGGAGAATATCCAAAGTCCTTAGTGTCATATGACCCCAAGATGATTCTGCAGAATCTTTTCAAACCATTGTCTCCCAGGCTGCAGCCATACTCACCCTGAATCCCGTGATCATCCTTGTCTCTGGGCCTCTGCAGGTCACTTGAAGAGCAAGATCCTTTATTTTCTTCGAGACCCATCCTGAGGGTTGCCTTATATATAAACTTGTTCTATGAGACTTCAAGTTGAGTTGGGTGCCATTTGTTCTCCGTTTCCACGTTACTTTGCCCGTTCCTCACGTGTCTTCTGATTATATGCTTTCATATTTCAACACTCAGTTCCTTCAAGACCTGACTATGTCTTTATTTTTTTGTATCCCCCTTGCTCAGACTTATGTTTGGAGCAGTCATTGCTCAGTAAGAGATTCTTTGAGTAAAAGAATTGCAAATTCCTTGAAAGTTAGGGTTGTACAGTAATTGTCTTTATTTCCCTTTGGTACTAACGGGTTTTCCTTTTATTCAGTATTATGTTGTTTAACTTTAGTTTTGAAACATAATTCTAGACTGGCTTCCCGTACCTCATTTTCACATGGTTCAAGTACTAATTTCTTTTATTAAAGTTTAATGATACTAGTGACTACCATTTTGGGCATGTCTGCATACGCTCTGTATACCATGCTGGTGCTTTGTTTGTTCCTACCACAACTCGACAGCCCGGCAAGGGGGAAGGCCGCCCCCCTTTTTGTTACAGATGACAAAACTCAAGCTCAGCATTTTTGTGCGTTATCACACTAGCCTGTGATTTTTCTACTATAGCCTGTGATTTTTCTACTATGTCACACTGCCTTTAAAATGTGTTTTTTATAGCAAGTATAAACAAACTAGGGCAATCTGTGGTATCATTTCTAGTTTCTAACTCTTGCAAAAAGGAATTTCTGCTTTCAAGTTTTTAGCCACTTCTAGTATATATGCTGGGTTTTTTTCTTTTGATATATCATGCTTTAAGTACTTGTCACTTAAAGAATGTTTTTAGATTGGTATTTAAGACTCATATCTGGAGCTACTTAATGTATTCACTGTGCAAAGCAGTTTTGCTCATCAAAGAAAATCCACTGTCCGTTTTTTCAAAAAAATAAAGAAATCCATTTTCTTTGAGATTTTGGTGCTTAGAATTTGCTGATTTTAGAACTTGTGATTCTTTAATTGTCAGGCTAATCTCTCCATAGAAGATATTCTAATTCTCATAGCTATTATAGTGGCATCATTTTGTTTTTACCTTGTTAGCATCTTACAGAAGAAATTCTTCTACCTATTTTCAGTCTGTTTTATTGGGTGAAATATATTCTCCACTGTCAGGTATTATAGACATCTTTCAAAAAAGATCATTTACCTTCTCTCTCCACAATGACTTCACAGGAAGAAATAAGGGTACCTAGCTCTCCAATTTACAAATATAATCTAAAGCTCGTTTTTTCTTTCTTTCTTTCTTTCTTTCTTTCTTTCTTTCTTTCTTTCTTTCTTTCTTTTCTTCTTCTTCTTTTTTTTTTCATGTTTTCTTTTGCTCTGTTAAGTCTTTTGGATAGGCTTCCTTATTGTACTTGTCAGTCCAAAGGAGTTTCTCATTCTAGTTATTGAACTAGAAGGAACTGAGCCCAGAGCACTCATCAGTCTTTCCATGTTTTGTTTGATTTCCTAGAAAAAAGGATCCAAATAAGAAGTTCACATGTTATCAAAATATCAAAAACCCAGTTTGACAAGTAGACTTGTCTTTAATTGTGGTGTTCTGGTTATTTTTTCAAAGGAGAGAATAACATAGAAGATAAAAACGGGCATATTTTTGACCTTCACACCTAAATAAACATTTCTACTATGATTCTATAAATAGTGCAAAAAAATGCACGTCTTGGGACTGCAGCTTTTGTATTGTATTACTTTGGTACATCTTTGGTTGGGTAACATTTCAGTCATCTGAAAATGAGCTTGCTACCCTCGCTCAAACAATATGTGGTTTCAGGTTTTAGCATATAGAAATAAAAATCACTGAGGGCTCTTGTCCACCTGTACAGTGCTCCATATCGCGTAGTGTATTTTTTGTTCAAAGAAACGAAAAGTTATGAAATTATTTGAAAGATAGTATTAATAGCTAATATTTGCATAACATTTCAGTATATTCATTTTTAATTCCATCACTTAAATTACTTTTGAATTTAAGATGAAAAGTGGCTTCCTATTATAATTTTAAATATACATTTGTGTTCTATAAGTGAAGTTCAACATTGTTTAATGTATTTAAGGTCTGCTGAATTTCTTTTTCTGGGCACTATTTGTCCATATTCATTGCCCTTTATTAATTGGATTATTGGTATTCTCTATGAATTACATAGTAACAAAATGAATATTTTTTAAAAATTTTATTTATTTTTGCACGTGAGAGAGAGAGAGCTAGAGAGAGCGAGAGCACACTAGTGGTGGGGCGGGATAGAGGGAGAAGCAGACCTCCTGCTGAGTGGGGAGCCCGATGCAGAGCTTGGTCCCCGGACCGCGGGAGCATGACCTGAGCCGAAGGCAGACGCTCAATGGACTGAGCCACCCAGGTGCCCCCAAAATGAATATTTTATTAGTGAAGTGAATTATGTATGTTTTTGTTTCCAATTTTGGTCGGACTTTTGATTTTTATGTAGATGAATTAATCACTTTTCCTTATTGTGTGTTTTGATTTAGAAAGGTATTTTCTATACTAAACTTGTTTTTAAAATATACCCTATGAGCTTTACCATCTCATTTTGTATATTCAAATTTGTTCTCCTCCATTAATAAGTTCTGCAATTTGATCTATTGAATATGATGTAGGGAGCAAAATTTATTCTTTCTAGATGCCTATCCATTTTCCTAACATTATTCAATAATTCATCTTTTCTATGCTTATTTGCGATGTCTGGTTTATCATTCTGTATTCTGCATTCCTATATGTATATAGATAATATTCTATAATTCTATATGTAATTTTTCTGTTTTATGACTTTCAATCCTATTACATTCGTCTATCTTTTTTTATATTAGTATCACAGTTCTAATTATAGGAATTTTAAGATATATGTTAAAACTCTTATTTCACTATTTTTTCCCAGAAACTTTTTACTTAGCTAATCATACTTATTTAGAAGTCCTTATGAATTTATGAACCAGATTATCTAGCTAAAAAAACCTTGTTGGTATTTTTAGTGTAATCTGTAGGAAACATGACATTTTTATGATGTCAAAAATTCATATCTAAGAACTTGTTATGTGTTTCTATCATTTATATCTTCTTAGGGGTTTCTCAATAAAGATACTGCACATTTCTTATTTTTTTATTCCTAGTTATTTTATCTTTGTAGTTTCTATGTAGAATGGAGTCTTTTGTTCTACCATTTTGTTTTTCTTTTCTTTTTAAGATTTTATTTATTTATTTGACAGAGAGAGAGAGCACAAGCAGGGGGGCAGCAGGCAAAGGGAGAGGGAGAAGCAGGCTCCCCACTGAGCCAAGAGCCTGATGTGGGGCTCAATCCCAGGACCCTGGGATCATGATCTGAACCAAAGGCAGATGCTTATCTGACTGAGCCACCCAGGCACCAGCACCATTTTGTTTTTCCAGTTCAGTTATGTTTGTTTATTTGAAGGCTATTGATTCCTATGTGTTATTATTTTTTTAACCAGCCAGCTTGCTGAATTTCTATTATCCTTTGCAATAATTTTTCAGTTGGTTTCTTGGGGTTTTCAGCTAAGAAATAATACTGTCTTCAAATAATAAAAATTTTTCTTGCTTGTTTCCAATTTTTACAGCCCTTATATTTTGTTCCCTTAATTTTTTCTATTGTCTGATAGCTTTGGTTAGTATTATAAACATTATAAATACAATTAAAAATGGTAATGGTAATGGTAAAGAAATTCCTTCTTGTTCCTAACTTTCAATGGAAATTATTTTAGTGTTTTTCTAATAAGTATTTTTCTGGCTTTTAGTTTGAAAAATAGATATTATGTTATATATTTCCACTTTATTAAGAGACTTTGTTATATATTACTATTTTATTAATCAATTTTACAAATTGGCTTTTCATCATCTATCTAAACAATTCAGTGTTTCTTATTGAATCAATTAATATAATAAATTCAATTGAACTATCCTTGCATTCTTTCAATAAAAGTTACTTGGCTGTGTTACTGGATTCTACTTGTTAGCATTTATTCAGAATTTTTACACTAGAAACATACACACAGAAACCCACACATATACATGTATGTGCATGTGGGTGTGTATAATATTGACATTAATTTTCTCTTTCAGCATATGTGTATTACTGAATTTTGGTGGGGTATCCACACATCCATATTTGTGCTTATTAATGTCCCATTTAGTTTAGCATTTGTACAAATTTTTCATTTTCAATAAAGTATCACTATTAATCATTGCATTCGAATAAGTAAAAATGGGCTGGTAGATCTTCCGTTAGTTCTTATAGGTTTTGACTATAGTCTTGTCTAATAATGTCTCAGGCATCTGTGTGCTGAAGATAGGTGTTACTTTAATGTGTATTTAAGTCTGAAAAATGCCAGCAATGATACATATCTCTTATGCCAACCCTTCCAGATACAAAATATTTAATGATACTCTGTATATATACAGATTTATATAAATACACACACATCTATATGTATCTTCTCCTAGGACAACATGTGCATTGTATACTAACCAGTAGCACCAAGGCCTGTGAGATGCATGAAGTTACTAGTCCACATCTTAGCTGTCAGTAGGAAACATAGGAAATTATCATTTGGGTATACAATGACATTTAAGTAGAATGTATCTATTTTTGGTAGTTTTAAACATTTTTGCAGTGAACCTTTTCTGGCATCAGTGAACTCACAAAAATGAAAAATGTGTTTAACGAAATACTGAATTCCCATTTCTTAAGAAAGTTGCTGATGATTGTACAACTGGAAGAAAATATTGATGTTTATATCTGTCATGGGTGCCCACATTGGGGCAGTATCACTGACCACATTAAAATCAGAAGCAACAAATCTGCTGAATAAGCATCACCATGTTATTTAAAAATTAGTAGCTGAGGGCACTTGGCTGGCTCAGTCTAAGTGTCCGATCTCAGCTCAGTTCTTGCTCTCAGGGTTGAGTTCAAGCCGCTTGTCGAGCTCCACACTGGCATGGAGCCTACTTAAAAAAATTAGTAGCTGATTTAAGAAGACTATGTTTACAAGTAATGATTCATTCTGCAGAAAGTATCTTGGACATACTGCTCTGTGAAGCATGATTTCTCACTTAGATCAAAGGGCTGCTCTTCTAAATGAATTTCATTCACTTTTCTTTTTTTTTTGGTAGGGTTTATAATGGTTTAATTTACATATAGTAAAATCACTCCATTTAAATGTATAGTTCAATGAATTTTGCAAAATGTATACAGTCATGTAACCACCAACACAATGAAGATTTAGAACAGTATTTTCACTCTCAAATTTCAAATATGCTCCCCCCACTTCCACCTCTTAGTAACAATCTGTTTTCTATCCTTATGGTTTTGGCTTTTCTAGAATGTAATATTAATGAAATTATAAGATATATTGTATTTTGGGGGGGTCTGGCTTCTTTCACTTAACATAATGCTTTTGCAATTTATTATTTTTTTCATGTATCAGTAGTTTGTTCTATTTTATTGTTGAAAATTTCATTCAGTTTTGGTTTTGTTTTCTTATACATATAGAAAAAGTGTAGCAAGAATATTTAATGTATTGTTTGAATACCAGAGGAACATAGCAAGTATTAATACCAACAGAGTTTTTGATGGAAAATCAGTTAATTTTAATAATGCTTGAGTTTTGTATCTAATTCATGGATATAAGTAAACTTTTTTGAAGTGTATTCTATAGAAGGTGAATCATACATTACTATAAATGTCATTGTAAATTCAATTAAATGGATCATTAGCAATAAAGTTTCTTACTTAGTGGTGATAAGAGAAATGTAAATTTTGGCAAAGCACAGTGTCACAGTAAAAACAGTGTTTATTGAACTTAAAAAAATAATGAAGCAGCAATGTGCTTGGACTTGGTGGTGGTGTATGTATAATTCATTTTTGTGTCAAAGAAACCAATGATATTTTATCAATTACTAAGATGCTGTAGTGGTCAAAATTGCCAAATATTTTTATATACGAGGAATTAGTTATAGTAGTTACACTACATGATATGTGGTGTTAAATGCAGAAAAATATTTGTCATGGCAGTGCATGGTTTCTCTTTTTACTGCCTCCATCAGTCAGAATTTTAAAATATTTGAATCTTTGGTGGAGTCTTTCAGGTTTTCTACATAGAATATGATGTTATCTGCAAATAGTGGAAGTTTGACTTCTTCTTTGCCAGTTTGGATGCCTTTTATTTCTTTTTGTTGTCTGATTGCTGAGGCTAAGACTTCCAGTACTTTGTTAAATAGTAATGGTGAGAGTGGACATGCTTGTCTTCTTCCTGATCATAGGAGAAAGGCTCTCAGTTTTTCCCCACTAAGGATGATATTAGCTGTGGGTCTTTTGTATATGTTGATGTATGTTCCACCTATCCCTACTTTGTTGAGGGCTTTTTAAATCAAGAATGGATGCCATGTTTTGTCAAATCCTTTTTCTGCATCTATTGAGAGGATCACATGGCTCTTATCCTTTCTTTTATTAATGTGGTGTATCATGTTTGATTGATTTGTGAATATTGAACCACCCCAGCAGCCCAGGAATAAATCCCATTTGATCATTGTGAATAATTCTTTTAACGTACTGTTGGATTCGATTTGCTAGTATCTTGTTGAGAATTTTTGCATCCATGTTTATCAGGGTATTTGCCTGTGACTTTCCTTTTTAGTGGGGTCTTTGTCTGGTTTTGGAATCAAGGTAAAGCTGGCTTTGTAAAATGGGTTTGGAAGTTTCCCTTCCATTTCTATTTTTTGGAATAGTGTGAGAAGAATAGCTATTAACTCTTATTTAAATGTCTGGTAGAATTTCCCCGGGGAAGCCATCTGGCCCAAGGCTTTTGTTTGTTGGGAAATTTTTGATTACTGATTCAATTTCTTTGCTGGTTATGGGTCTGTTCCAATTTTCTATTTCTTCCTGTTTCAGTTTTGGTCGTTTGTAAATTTCTAGGTATTTGTCCATTTCTTTCAGATTGCCCGGGTTTTTGGCATATAATTTTTCATAGTATTCTTTTATAATTGTATTTTTGTGTTATTGGTATCATCTCTCCTCTTTCATTCATGATTTTATCTATTCGGATCCTGTCTTTTTTCTTTTTGATAAGTCTGGCTAGGGGTTTATCAATGTTAATAATTCTTTCAAAGAACCAGCTCTTAGTTTTGTTGATCTGTTCTACTTTTTTAAAAAAATTGTTTGTTTCCATATCACTTATTTCTGCTCTAATCTTTATTATTTCCCTTCTTCCACTGGCTTTAGGCTTTATTTGCTGTTCCTTTTTTAGCTCCTTTGGGTGAAGGTTAGATGGTGTATTTGAGACTCCACCAAAAAATTGCTAGAATTGATACATGGATTTGGCAAAGTCACAGAATATAAAATCAACGTGCAGAAATCTTTTGCATTTCTATACACCAATAACGAAGCAGCAGAAAAAGAAATCAAGGAATTGATCCCATTTGCAACTGCACCAAAAACAATAAAATACCTAGGAATAAACATAACTAAAGAGATAAAAGTCCTGTACTCTGGAAACTGTACAACACTTATGAAAGAAATCAAAGAGGACACAAAGAAATGGAAAAGCATTCCATGCTTATGGAATGGAATAACAAACATTGTTAAAATGTCTATCCTACCCAAAGCATTTTGGCAACTATGTTACACACTATGTACATTTAATTTAAAATACCACCAGCATTTTTCTCAGAGCTAGAACAAATAACCCTCAAATTTGTATGGAACCACAAAAGACCCTGAATACCCAAGCATTCCTGAAAAAGAAACAGAATTGGAGGTGTCACAATTCCAGATTTCAAGCTGTATTACAAAGCTGTAGCATCAAGACAATATGGTACTGACACAAAAACAGACACATAGATCAATGGAACAGAATAGAAAACCCAAAAATGGACCCACAACTACAACGTCTACTAATCTTTGACAAAGCAGGAAAGGATATACAATGGAGAAAAGACAGTCTTCAACAAATGGTGTTAGAAAAAATGGACAGCAACATGCAGAAGAATGAAACCTTTCTTACACCATACACAAAAATAAATTTAAAATGGATGAAAGACCTAGCTGTGAGACAGGAAACTATCAAAATCCTAGAGGATAACACAGGCAGAAACCTTTTTGACCCTGGCCTTAGCAATTTCTTATTAGACACGTTGCCATAGGCAAGGGAAACAAAAGCAAAAATGAATTGTTGGGGCTTCATAAGATAAAAAGCTTCTGCAGAGTGAAGGAAGCAATCAACAAAACTAAAAGGCAGCGCACAGAATGGGAAGATATTTGCAAACAATGTATCTGATAAAGGGTTAGTATCCAAAATGTTTAAAGAATTTACCAACCTCAACACCCAAAAAACAAGTAATTCAGTTAAGAAATGGTCAGAAGACATGAATAGACACTTTTCTGAAGCAGACATCCAGATGGCTAACAGACACGTGAAAAGATGCTCAGCGTCACTCATCGTCAGGGAAATGCAAATCAAAACTACAATGGGATACCACCTCACACCTGTCAGAATGGCTACGATGAACAACACAAGAAACAAGTGTTGGTAAGGATGTGGAGGAAAGGGGGCACCTGGGTGGCTCAGTCCGTTAAACGTGTGCCTTCAGCTCACGTCATGATCTCAAGGTCTGGGTTCGAGCACATGAGGCTCTCTGCTCAGCGGTGGTGAGTCTGCTTCTCTCTCTCCCTCTGTGATCTCTCTTGCTTTCACTCTCTTTCAAATAAATAAATAAAATCTTTAAAAAAAAAAAGGATGTGGCGAAAAGGGAACCCTCTTGCACTGTTGGTGGGAATGCAAACTGGTGCAGCCACTCTGGGAAACAGTATGGAGCTTCCTCAAAAAGTTAAAAATATGAACTACCCTACGATCCAGCAATTGCACTACTAGGTATTTACCCAAAGGATACAAAAATACAGATTTGAAGGGGTACATGCACCTCAATATTTATAGCAGGATTATCAAGAATGGAGAGAGACAAATGGAGAGAGACAAATGTCCATCAACTGATAAATGGGTAAAGTAGCGGTACACACACACACACACACACACACACACACACAGTGGAATATTAACCAACGATTAAAAAGAATGAAATCTTGCCATTTGCAATGATGTGGATGGAGCTACAGTGTACTATGCTAAGCGCGGTAAGTCAGTCAGAGAAAGACAAATGCCCTTTGACTTCACTCATATGTATAATTTAAGAAAGAAAACAGTTGAACATATGGGAAGGGTGAAAGAAAACAAAGGAGAGTGGGAAACAAACCAAAAGAGACAATGATAGAGAACAAACTGAATATTGCTGGAGGGGAGATGGGTGCAGAGAAGGGATAATTGGGTGATGGGCACTTGTGATGAGCAATGGGTATTGTATGTAAGTGATGAATCACTGAATTCTACCCCTGAAACCAATATTGCACTGTATGTTAACTAACTAAAATTTAAATAAAAATTATGAGAAAGACATAAAGAAAAATAAAATGTCTGAGTCTTTGAATGCATGCTTTGTAAATAACCCAAGTGTCCAAAAAAGTTATTGATCTTTTCTAAATGAACCTTTATTTTTTCTTTTCATTTTGTTTGAAACATTTGAAAATATTTCATCAGGGGCCCCTGGGTGGCTCAGTTGGTTAAGCATCTGCCTTTGGCTCTGGTCATGTTCTCAGGGTCCTGGCATCTAGCCTGCAAAGGGGTCCCTGCTCTGTGGGTCCTCTGCTTCTCTTGCTTTTTCTTCACCCCCCCCTCCTTGTGCGTACATGTTCTCTCTTTCTTTCTGGTCTCTCAAGTGAATAAATAAAATCTTTAAAAGAAAAAGAAAATATTTAATCGAAGTATTTAATAAACAGTACTAAAAACTTCATTTTAGTGAATAGCAACTATTGTAAACAAAATTAAATATAGAAATACATTGAAATGTATCTCTAGATAAGCAAAGGGGAAAATTAAACAATAAGAACTCAAACTATATACTAGGTTAATATTTGAAATTGTTTAATTTTCCTTTGGAATATTTCAACTTGAAAGACTCTTTTGATGCAGGTTGTATTTTTAATTGGATAGATACATTGATGTTCAGACAAACTGAATGCAATTAAAAAGAACTATGATTTTGCAGCACCAATATTTGGCAAAACACTAAAAAGAATCATAAAGACACCTTTTATTTATTTTTTTTAAGTAGGCCCTTTGCCCAACATGGATCTTGAATTCACTTCTCTGAGACCAAGAGTCGCATGCTTTATGGACTGAGCCAGCCAGGTGCCTCATGAGACACCTTTTGTAAAAATTTTTGTATTATAGAAATATTTTTTGAAGGTATTTACTCTGAATAAGGAAAAATGAAAACCTGTGAGTTTTTAGACTGAAATATTTATACTTTTAAATATGAAAGGTAGAATTAAGATATTTTCAATGAGGCAAAATTTTGGGGAAAAAATAGAATAGAGACTATCATCCATTTAGCAAAATTTGCATGTGCCTACAAGGTATTTCAGCAACGAGAGTACCTTTTCGATTAAAATTTTTTATGGTCTATAGTGAACAGTTAATTGAAGATGTCCACAATTTCAAATACATTAGCTGGAAAATACGCCATTGAGGAAAATTACAGGCAATTTTATGAAAAAAATTAAAGTAATAGTACTATATATAGAGAGAAAAAGACATTTTCTTTAAAATAATACCAACAACTTGGTGAAGGAGACAGATATGGCTAAGTGCGTGACTTAAGTATATGAAGTATATGAAAATATAATGAAAAGATCGTTGTGCTTAGATAATAATTTATTTTCTGGTAATATAAAACTACAGATATTATTTTACTGAAATAGTGTGTTTCAAATTAGCTTGGGAAAAATTTTATACGTTCATTAATGTTATTAAACCAGTCAACTATAAAAAAACAAGTATTTTTAAAATTATGTAATATTATTCTTTAGTACCTATTTTCACTCTCAAAGGAGTCCCTGCATCATCCTGTGTTATGCTCACCTCATATCAAGATTTTCACAGCTCTTTGAAATAGGGCTTTTTTGCTTATCCCAAGCTGCCAAGTAGAAATTTCCTTAAATTAGACTTTTTATGTAATTTATTTTTTTTAATTTTTTCTTTCTTTTTTTGTAAGTAATCTCTACTCCCAACATGGGGCTTGAACTCACAACCCTGAGATCTAGAGTTGCAGGCTGTACTGACTGTGCCAGCCAGCCACCCCCCTTGTAATTTACTTTTGATAATGTCTTCAGAGGTAGATTAATAGAATTTGGGGGAAAATTTATCCCACAATTTTCAATGTTAAAATAAATATTAAGATAACTATTTAATGGTTTATATAATCTGTTTGGTATCTCTTTAATTTTAATATGACAGAAAACTTAAAATGGAAGTGACTCAAGTCTTTTTGGCCTATGATTATTCTAGGTATTTGTAATTTCCTCACTTTAGAGACAAGGAGGCAGAGAACCCCAGAGTGACTATTTATTTTGTCCCAAAGCTAGTACATGGGAGGGCTGGGTTCTTACACTTGTCCTTTCATTTCAAAACCCATGTTTTTCCTTTAGCTTTACTCTGATTTTACTTTGAAAAGAGAAGAGGGAAGAGAATTGACATCTAATGAACAACCACACACCCAATGCTGTGTTTGGTATTTTCACCTACGTTAGTTTATTTAATCTCTTCAACACCGCAAGTTAGATGTTTTTATTCCTATTTTATGGATAGGGAAGTTGAAGCCCCGAAAAGTTGAATAAATTGTCGAAAGTCACACACTTTATAAATAGTGAAGCAGGAATTTATAGATACAGTTTTGACTATAGTAGTCTACGTTTAATAAAAAGACAAAAAATTGGAGCTAAAATGTAAAGCATTACATTTCCATGATTAAGATCTTAACAGTCATGGTTGACTTCATGTTGAGACACAAACCATCTTCATGCTTTTTAAGAACACACCATTATTTTCTAGGACTAATATCCTGGATTACCCAGGAATTTACTTCCCTTGTTAGAATAAGTACCAAAAATCCTTCTTCTTACCCCAGGGATCGTGATCCACTGGTGTTGGAGATCACTTGGGAACTATGCCACAGGCCCAGAAGTCCGATGATACTATAACAAATTCTGAGTTTTCTATAGAACAACGCCACACTAATTTGAACTTAAAAATACTTCTGGCCAATTACTGGTTGCTTAGGAGTGGGAGTGGGGTGGAGAGAGGTGGAATTACCAAGGAGTATGAGGAAACTATTGGGGAATGATGGAGACTTATCTACTGAAGGGACTCTCTCAGGGCTGGCTTTTAACCTACCCTTCAGCTCCTTTAGGGACCTGGCATGTACCTGTCTTTTCTTGTTCCCCGCACTGCCCCTCCCCGAATCACCTATTTTACACATTGACCTTTGCATCAGCTTTCCTTTGAAGAATGAATTCTGTGGCTGAAAACAAATTTTGAAAACATCAGAACTGGCACTTAAACATTATGTAATTGAGCTGTCACTGTATGTGCTCCCTACTGCCACCTCACTGCCCGTTTAAACCCATCTTTACAGGACCTGTTGTTTCTTCCTACGTGGATGAACCCTACGTCAAGGTCTGTGACACTTTGGGTTAATATTAGGTAATGAAAAGATCTTTAAGTTACTGTAGTTTCAGTTCATAAAGACCCAGTGCAATATATTGTCACAATTTTCATCTTCTTTGAAAGGACAGCTCTTCCCTCTCCCAGCATAGGTCCAGCTTGGCCTGGTAACCTATAGTAGGAAAGTTCCCTACTTTTGAGATTCTCCTCCTCTTGCCCCATTCATTAGGCTGCTTCGGGGTCTTGCAGGGTTGAACCTAGAGGAGAGAGGAGAGATGTG
Source organism: Ursus maritimus (assembly GCF_017311325.1). Lineage (NCBI taxonomy): Eukaryota > Metazoa > Chordata > Mammalia > Carnivora > Ursidae > Ursus > Ursus maritimus. The sequence continues at coordinate 35,143,817 of NW_024424453.1, forward strand.
GGAAGGAAAAGTTCTTTGTTGACAAGTATTATTGAAATCTGTCATCGCCATTTTGGAATACACCTGGTGTTCATTTGATATGCACTGCTTTAGCCAACCGGTAGAGGCCGTGGTGACGGTCACTGCCTTGTTTTGATTGTTTGGTGGATGTGCCGTCTGAGTTTTAAATCTTTGGAATATGACATGTGTTTGCAGGGTCATAGTTCTCTTACTGGGCACTCTCTTGGGTTCTTAAGACCTGTTCTCTCTCTCTCTCTCTCTCTCTCTCACACACACACACACACAGAGCACATCCCAATGGATTTATCACCTACTGTTTCCTTGACTTGGGTGATCCCATTTGTCTCTAGCTTATGACTCTTCTGTCACCCCCAAAACACCCACGGTACACGTCCATCTTCTTCTAAGAGGATCACTTCAGATCTACAAAGGTCCCTCTTGTACAGGATCTTTGATAACCCCATGCTGGCTCTCTTGTGGGCCTGGATTGAATCCATGGACTCCACAGGGAGCACCTTCATGTTCTTTGCAGATCACATTCAATATAGTAATCTCCTTTCACTGTTTTAGCAACGCACCTGGCCAGCCACCATCTCTCACTTTTTAAATTGTTTTCCCCAAATTTCTAGAGAACACTCTTTGTGCTACTGAAGGCCCATTTCCTGGGCTTGAGGTAAAGGCCAAGCCCCTTCTATCTCTTGAAACCTCTTTGTACTCTCCCATCCCCACTGTTCCACAACCTCAGTGTGGATGAAGGGTTAAGAGTGTGCACAACTTGTTTTTGTGAACCTCATTTAAAAATCCTATGTGTAGTTTCTTACCTCCTTTAAGAACATGGAGACATTAACACCTAATATTTTAGGACCTCAGCAGAAATGGGAAGTGATATGGGTACATTTTATTATCCTGTTAGATAACAAAGATGCCTAGCATATAATTATCCTTCAATAAATAGGTAGCTTCAGCTAAAGTGAATCTTATTGATCCTTTCAGGAATCAGTAAATACTCTCTGGATGACTGAAAGACTGTTTACATACATCCCTTGTTTTCTTGTCAAAGAATTTCAACATGAATTTTATGTTTTATGTTATGTTGGTGAAAAGTATTCATAAATACTTGATTACAAAGCCATACATATTATCTCATTTATATTTTACAAATACTGGACTAGAAATAGATCTATTTCTACCTGAGATCCACGGAAGAGATTCATATCCATGTGTTCCAACCTTATGTCTTACATTCTTTCCTTATATCACCTTATGTTAATATTTTACTCTATCATTCTTTTGTGACATATTGAAAGAAATGGCATCATTCTTATTTTACAGATATGGACATTGAAGAAAAAGCATCTTCTCTTAGATAAAGTTCATGTGTGGTGCACTTACCTTCCTGTTTCTGTTTCCCTTCTTTATCAGTTCCCCAAGCTCTGCCCCCGATACACACACTCACACAGGACACACACTCATGCACACATGCACACACCACTATTTATAATTTACTATTACTTTATTTAAATGTTAATTGTTCCATATCTTATATAATGTATCATATCTTGTATAATGTCATAGTGTCTCAGGCTTAAAGAATTTACATTTTCCAATATCAGAAAGTTAGATGGGGAAGAGATTTGGGGAATATTGTGAAACTGGTCATGTTTCCTCCATACTCAGGCTTCAGGGTGCTCAAAGTTGAGTGTTCAGCCTTCCTGTAGCATTTGTAAAGACTCTTGTAACATGTATTTTAAGTAAAAATAACATTCTTGGCTCCCTAGTCTCTTTCTTATTCTTGTTCTAATTTCTTCACTTATTTATTTATTTTAATAAATTATATATATTTTTGTGAGTGACATAAATAATTTCTTTTTTGGAACATTTCATCATATAAATAAACCTAAGTTTTAAGAAAACTTGTTTTTTGACTTTCTGAGAAACTTCCTCACTGGCTTAGAGTTTTCTAGGTTAAATTAGGTCCCTTGGAGGATACAGCTCATATTTTTTGTTCCTATTCATTCATTTCTATATATCTTCTTATTTTTCAGTGACTAGAGGGGTAATAACAGGAACAAAATGAATGATTCCTGCTGGCAATATATTTTTCAAGTTGTCATTTTTTAAGAGTTGATGCAAGTGGTAGAGATACGTGGCTTTTCTTCAGTTCTTTTCACTATTCAAGTAGGTACTCAGTGGCTTGAGTCTATAAACAAATGAGCCTATCGGAAGTAAGATGCCATGAATGACAGATCTACTCCTCTGATTACTAAATTCACTTCAATGATTTCATGTATAGTTTTAAATTAGTGTCTGTGGTGTTTTTTTGAAGTCAGCAAGGAAACGTGTTAATTGCTTCCATTGCTGAGTTTACAGATAGAATGAGAACAATCCTATTAACCCAGAGCTGGACATGGCTCTGAGTTGTCTATGTAAAATGAGAAGCTGAGATTGTTTTGAAATCTAAAATAGCTCACAGGTAATTTTGCTGTGCTGGTGTGTTGGTGTTGGTTAGCTGATTGAGTTTTCTCTGCTCACTCAGTTGTGAAGGATCTTCATTCTGGATGTGTATGAGAACTTGACAATGTTTGCACTCAAAGTGTGGCAGTAGAGTAATCTCATCTGAGTAAAGCAATTCCCTTTTGCAATCATGTAAGAGGAAGTGAGAAAGGCTTCTGTTCCTTGTAGTTGCTGTCTGTCAATGAATTTTCTAGGTAAACATATGCCCTTTTTTTTCTGATATTTTTTACTTCACAGTAATGGGCGTACTTTCACTATCTTCCTGGGTTGGGCAAAGTTGAAAAAGAGTAATATTATCGTAAATCATGTTGCTAGTCTAGGTACTAACCTAGATTATCTTAACAAAATTTTTGTTTTGGTGCTACTGCTTGGAGAATGATACAGCCTTGTTCACACTTATTATGGAATTACTTTATTATTATATTTTTACTTATATACTTGTTTCCAAAACAAGTGTACATACTCCCTAGAGATATCTCTTTTTTTATTTAAAAAAATTTTTAAAAAGATTTTTAAAAAATTTACTTATTTGACAGCTTGAGAGCACAAGCAGGGGGAAGAGCAGAGGGAGAGGGAGAAGCAGGCTCCCTGCTAAGCAGGTAGTCCAATGTCAGACTCAATTCCAGGACCGATCCCAGGATGCTGGGATCATGACCTGAACTGAAGGCAGACGCTTATCCAACTAAGCCACCCAGGCGCTGAGATAACTCTTTTTTATGATTGTCTCTCTTTGATCTTGCAGAGTGCCAAAAACACAGTAGATATATAAAAAAATATTTACTAAAAGTTTCAACCTGATGAGTGTGAAATGAGACTTATAGGAAGTGTTTTTCTTTTAACTACCTAGATTTTTCAAAATTCCTTGATCACTTATATTCAGGAATCATTATTGTTGTCATCATCCTTGCACCATTATTCCTGCCATTTATTGATATGTTATTAAGTATGAGTTTTTCTACTCAGCATTTTTTATACATGAGCTCATTTAATTCACAAAATGATCTTACATGCTCTTAGCCATATTTCCATTTCACAAATGAAGGAATTGAAGTATGGAGAAGTTAAGCAGTTTGTCCAAGCGTCACACTGCAAAAGTAGCAGAATCAAGATGCAAACTCAGGTCTGAGCCACTGTATGGTTTGGTAGAAGGCACCACCCTCCCCTCGAATTTCTGATGGCATAATATGTTTTTTGGTTGTTTCTTTCTTAAATCCTCTCATTCCATCCACTGCTATTTGCTTAGTTACTTCCTCCTTTCAAGATATAAAGGAAAAGAAGGTTGTCTACGTTAGGTTAACTGATGGAGTAAAGATAACAGATCTATCTTTATAGGTTAACAAACTTAGGAGATTCATTTCCTTCTAAGTAGTTCTCAACACCGGCTGCAAAACAGAATTGCCTCATGGGCCGCTGAAAGCTGCAGGTCACCAGGTTCTGTCCCACAGCTGCTGGATCAGTATCTCTGATTCCAGAGGGACCCAGGCATCTGATTAAAAAGAAACAGATGCCATGGTGTGTTTCTTATGTGCAGCTGGGGTGGAAAATCATGGCTTGGATCTGTGAGATAGGCCTTTGAAACTCTTGCCCTCTGAGCAACAGACCATCAATATGAGTGGCGTTGCCTTGAGAAATAGGTGCCTGGACAGCTCACAGGTTTTTCCCAGTTCTTTTATTCTAAAAATATTTGTTGAGTATCTACTGTGTGCCCAACAACATGTGAGAACTTGCACTTCTCCAAGTGTAGAAAGCAGGAAATAGTTCAGTCAATTAAACCATTCTATTTTTCTTTTTAATTCAGATTATGAAGTCTATAGCTCACTCAGCTTCTCATTTTTTAGTTCTTCGCTCAGTGTGTGAATGTTGCAGAGATCAAGGATTTAGAGAAGGGAAAGTGGAGAAAGACACAAACTGTATGTGGACATATAGATCATGGCAGAAGAACACGGCCATTAACATAAGCTCTTCACAATGTATGGTTTATGAGAAAGTGATAGAACATTTAGACCAATATAAAAGAAATATATATATGTGTATATATGTATATATATGTGTATATATGTATGTGTGTGTGTGTGTGTGTGTATATATATATATATATATATATATATATACATGACTATAATTCTCTTGGTCACTGCATATTCTATATTCATCCCCAAGAAAATAATTCCCCTTGCCTCCCCAGGACTTGTGTGAGCACAGATTCTGGGCAAATGTGTTTGTCAGATTTGGCAAGTGAAATTTCCCACAGGTGACGTAATTGGTTTTTGGTATATTCTAGTAAGTAGCACCTATGTGTTATGTTGCCATTCTGTTTCCCTCTCATCAACACAGTGACTCCTTCCCCTCAACAGTCCTGCTTCCACCCCACCATCTTGTTCTCTTTCTTCTCTCCTCTGGCTGAAAGAAGGAAAGGAAGAAAGCTTGGGGGCAGATACCCTGTGGCAGGTGATGTTCTCTTCTTACTCTGTGGCTTCCCCTAGGCTCCATACCAACATAAAATGGGTTTCTTCCCTTAGCCCAGTAGTGTTTTGACATCTTTCCATCTGACCTTAGTTCTAGGCCCTTAGAAAGCAGTTGCATTTTTAAGGATTTTATTTTCTGTGTATTTTCGAATATATTTGAACAGAGTAATGTTTAAAAACACATATATGGTGGTTTTCTCAAAATAATATTAAAAAACCTCTGAATGATTCTGTAAATACTAAGAATTAAGTTTATACAGATCTCTTGGCAAGTTCATAAATCTCAGTATTTCTTCTACATTTAGGGAAATGGAAAAACATCCTGGGTGAGGTCAAGCAAGCTAGTCAAACATCAAGGATTTACTTTAAAAGCTTTAATTTGGACCTCTTTTAAGTTTTTAAGGAATAAGGATTGTTTTTAATGTTCTTGATCTTAAGAAAGAAATTAAAGCTGAATCTTCATGTTTTAGTGAGTTGACTTTCCCATTGGTAAAACATGTTCCTTATTCAGCTTGCCTGGTATCTTGTCCATGCTTTAGAATGTGATTAATAAAACTATATTCACTATCTCAAGCAGGTGATGTCTAGCATAAGAGATAGATATGAATTATATTTCTAACCATAAAGTCTACAGAATGTTATAATAGATCATAAAATTTGATTTTGATTTCTGTGTAGTAAAAACTTTGTGCTTTTTTTTTTAAGAATAGGAATTTTGAGTCTATCCATAATTGTTTTGTTTCTGTTAGTGGGAAATATTGTAAAAGAAAGAAAGAAATGTGCTAATTAACTCCTTTGAATTAAACACTAGTCATTTTATGCTTTATCATGTAGAGTCTCTGACCAACTAGTGAGAATATACTATCTCTTCTTCTTCTTCTTCTTTTTTAATGATGGAATTTGGCTTCCTCACCCTAGATGAAGTGCCACGAGTTTAAATGGACCCTGTCACACAGAGATAAACACTTTCTGAGTCCGAACACTTGATCATGGATTAGCTTGGTCTAAGTATAGTAATCCAGAAATACCCTGTTTACGTTTAGTCAAAATATATGAACTCAAAGAAGTGTTTTGAAACATGTATAATAACTGTTTTGTTATTTTATCTGTCACACTTTTTCTGTACTCAATCTTTAATTTTGTATTGGTCCATAAAATGACAATGAATACATTATTCTTTATGTGACTATGAATAGCTGAGATGCAATTTTATGGAAATATCTTTATAAATTCCGTGAGAACATAAAGACTTAATTTTTGCACACTTCCTAGTACGTTTTTTCTGGAAATACTATAATAGCACTTTTTCATCACTTCTAAAATGAAATTTGGTTCATCTTGATTCTTCTGTTGATGATATATTTTTCCAATTAAATGTAAAGAGTGAATGTAAACTAGTTTTCCCAATACTCTCTATGACATTTCAGAGGGGAAAAAAAATCTGTGAGCTATTTATATTTACATTTGAATTCAAGTTCAAGTTCCCATACGGTACTCAGACTTCACATGAGACATTTTCTTCAACTAATAAATATCCAGCAGTTGTGTGGGAGTATAGGATCAATTTAGCTACATTAGCTTGTTTAGGAATAATGCTACCTGAAATAATGAAAATTCAAATTGTGATATCAGTACTTTCCTCTGGACTTGTTTTCTATTATTAGAATTTTCTCAGAATAAATATGTATGCTACTGAATTGGGGTGAAATATTTGTTCCCCTCTTGTCCTTTACTATTTCACTCTGGTTTCCCTCTCATGTGGAGTCAGAAGGCCTTTTTTAGTAAAGTTCTGAAAGAGACCTGAAGAATTATCTTGTTTCAGCTTCTAATTTGAAGATAAGGGAATGGGGCTTAGAAAGGCAATGTGACTTGTCCAGGGTCCCACAGCTGGTTAGAACTCATGCTTCTTCTCCAGTGTCATGACCAATCTAAAAGCAAATAAGTGGAATTGGAAAGAATATTTCACTTTGAGACTCTAAAATGTCTTTTCTACATAGACTTTTATTCCATGGGAATTGACCTTTAAGATAATAAAGGTCTTAGAAGTTGCGAGATTTGCTTGGACAACAATGATTACAATGTTAACTTTGTAGTATTTTCTTTGAAATGACCTTGGTGTAGACATTGTAAAGTTGAGGTTAGGCAAAGGTAGAAAAGTGAAAACATAATGGCGACTCTGTAAAAAATAGAAGACTTATTAAGGTTATGCAATATGATTCAAAGTTTTCCAGATTTCCCATATAGGCAGTGCCTACCTTAGTAGAAATTGTCCTACAAGAATGTTCTATGAATTTTTTTTTTTCAGTTAGATACTAACATCCTTGATTATTGGTTGAATGTAAAGCCTCATATGAAGTATTCTGCATGTTCCATTGGGCACCCCTCTTCTCTTAGGTTAGAATCTTCTTTTTGCTCTCTGAAGCAAAAGTGACTTTTAGTATCCACCCCTGAAGGTGCACATGGGGCAGGGAAAGAAAAATCACTTTTTAAAATTACTGTTTAAAAGAAAAATGAAATGTGCCTCGATAAATCAATTTGCAGTAAGCCTCCAATATCCAAAACTAATAAAAAATTAAGTTAAATATTTGTGTTCCATGTGGCATGAATCTGTTGTTCTCTTTGTGGATAGTCACATCCTTGCCATATAGGGACTTTTCATCCTACAAGCTTACAAAAAGATCATTCAGCACCATTCCAGTGCTTTCCTTTGGAGGCAGGCAAATGACTGTGGACATAACATTATTCTTGAACACTTTAATTCACAAGACTCTCTCCCCTTCCCCCCAATTCCCATAGCACTTCATTCTGTACTACTTTGTAATATGTATAACTTATCTTGTATGGTGAAACAGTCTATGCTATTTTAGAGTGGTGTTTTAATTTTTTTAAGTTCAGGCATTTGCTAACTTGTTGCCAAGTCAGAGCAACGATTCATTCGATGCATGTTTATTGAGCACATACTATATCCCCAGCACTGTTTTAGGTACTGGGTATATAGCTGGGAATAATTCAGGAAAAGTCCCTTCCTTCATGAAGCTTATATTCTGATGGCAGGGGTGGGAGGAAATCCTAAAAACACAAATAAAATGAGTTTAGAGAGAGACACACAATAATAAGAAAATATCAGAGAAAAGGGAGAAGAAAAGTAACTTAGGGAAAAGAGATTCTTTCTTTCGATAGGATGATCATAAAAAGGCCCTGTAAGTGACCTTTAAACTAATACTTAAATAATGAGAACAAACCAGCAATGGGAATACTGGGGGTGAGAAGGGAACATGCAAGACAGACATGACAAGCTTATAGATTGGGGATGGGCTGGAGCATAGTATGAAACAAGTTCTGAGTGGGAAGAAGCTGGGTCGTGTAGGNNCATATAAGTCATTGTGGAAAGGAGTTTGGATTATGTTTGAACTGAAATACGAAGCCAGTATAAAGTTTTAAGAAATGGAGTGATATTATTTAACTTGTGCTGTCTTGGGAGACAGGACTGTAGAAGGACGTAAACCGAAGCCATCTATTCATATATTTTATTATCTTCTGTAGATCTGGTTGGAAAGGCATCTAGTTGGTGGGGCTTTCTGCATCATGTGTGTGCATGTGTGCATGTGAGTGTGTCTTGGGAGAGGTTAGGCTTGGGTTACTCTTCTTCATGCATGGGTAGTTAGGATCTGGGGTCAAAAATGATCTTGATGGGGGCACCTGGGTGGCGCAGTCATTAAGCGTCTGCCTTCAGCTCAGGGCGTGATCCCGGAGTCCCGGGATCGAGCCCCACGTCAGGCTCCTCTCCTGGGAGCCTTCTTCTCCCTCTCCCACTCCCCCTGCTTGTGTTCCCTCTCTCGCTGGCTGTCTCTCTCTCTCTCTGTGTTAAATAAATAAAATCTTAAAAAAAAAAATGATCTTGATGCTTGAAGAACACCAAGACTTGAAGGAAAGGATGGATTGTGTTTGAGAAAGGAATTCGAACAGGCATGATGGAGCAGGCAGGAGGCCAGGCAAAGGAAGAGTTGGTGACCTTGGCCAGGGGAGGCAGGGAACTCACTAAGGTAGGGGTGGGTTGAGGGCCAACTTGGGATAATTTAATGAGCACTATAAATTTTCATGTTTTCTTCCTTTTTCCTCCTTTTGTTGGGCCAAAGGCAATGTGGGCTAGTGATATGGTCTGATTCCACATAGTCACATATGTGCATAAAGTGCACATATTCACTTTACCTTCCTTGTCATTTATTTCTCTCAGTGATTTGAAGTTGGGTACTGCTACTCCACAACCCCTTATTCAAAACCTTGGGGACTGGATGTGTTTGGAATTAAGACTTTTTCAGATGTTAGTTAAGATATTATGGTATATATGCTAGATATTACCTAACATCCTACTGGAGTCGGAGGTGGCACCCTGTAATCAAACATACTAACATTTCTGCAGCAAAACATATTGTTATTTGCACAATATGGGGAACATTAAGAATGCAAATGGCTTCACCTCAGTTCAATGTGTAGGTAAGAGTTTATATTGAGCTTTCAAAAAGCTTCTCATTTCTAGTGTTATTGTTTTAATTGGGATCAAGGATTTTTACTGAGGAGGAAATTAAGGTTTAGAGAGGTTAAGCGACTTGGTAAATAGTTGGGCCAGAATTTAAACACTGCCTTGGCTGACCCCAAACTCTCTGTTCTTAACCATCACGTTATAAGATCTCTTCAGAAATGGTGACTCTTGCTTACAGATATCTGTCTTGTAAGTAAAACCACATACCTGTGTATTGAGAGACAAATTGCTAAAAAGGAACTACAGTAAACAATGGCTACTAATAAGGTTAAAAATCTAACCATTTTGGGGGCATGAAGACTATGTCTCCGTAAATTGTTTTATACTGTTTGTACCATGGTGCCAATTATAATATTAATAATGAAAAATTATCTTGTAATACTTTGCAGATTGAATTATGATAAATGTAATTAATGACTTCAATAACTTGCTTTTGATAAATGATTTAAATTATGATAATTTTAAGGACCCCATTTCTCTGTTATCCTGTTGATTAACAGAGAGAGTTTTGCATAAGTTGTAGATGAAAGCAATCTCATTTATTTTATTTTAACAAAACTTTAGAACATAAATTCAAGGAGTTGTTATGGCTGGAAGCCNCTGCCTATTTGAATATATATTCTGCTGGATATATCTAACTAAACAGTATGGGACCCTGGAAACATTGGTTAAGAATATTCTCATACAACAGACATCTCTTTAGTTTAAGAAAGAACATCCCAGAGATGGAAAGTGCTAGAAAGACCTGGAAATACTGAGATTATGGTTATTAAGGCATTCAGTATGCTTTTAATGTGGCAACCAAATGATTTCTTTCTTAAGATTCTTTTAGGCCTGTTTTCTGTTTTAAGTTATCAAAGAAGTTAACAGAAAAATACTCTTCCTTTTACTGAAATTTAATGTAAATTTAGTTTGACTAAAGCATACTGATTTTGAGCAGGAAATTTTATATAGCTAAGAAAAAGTTACCTATATTTTGATTATTTAATTTCTTAACTTCATTTTAGACTATTCTATTCCATGTGTGTATGTGTGTGTGAGTGTGATTGTGTATGCATGTGTGTGTGTGTGTGTGTGTGTGTGCATGATATATAGTTGATTCTCATTATTCGAAGTAGTTATGATCTATAAAGTTGCCATGAACACTGAATTGGCAAATACTGAACCAGTGCTCCCAGGAAAAATACAGGGTTAGGTTCCAGTGAGCCTCTGGTCAGAACGTTTTTATCAACAATCAATATATAATTTTATTTTACATGTGTCTTTGTTTAAAGACACCTTATTTAATATGTAATTGATTCATTAACATTGAACTCACAGCCAGCAGCACTATAACTCATGCCAGAATGAAGCTTATCTAACACATGCATTTTCTCCATAAGGCACATCACAGCCTTTTGGGACTTAGGAATACCAGAGAGCACTAGGCTTGGAGGCCATTTTAAACAGCAAAGTCAACAACAGAAGGCACAAACAAAAGTGTGGAAAACTTGGCCCTAAATAGACCGAAAAAGACACTTGTTTATAGTATAAGAGCTGAAACAAGAAGACAGAGAAACACCTTTTTCAACCTCAGGTGGGATCATGTCAGGTGACTCATATTTTTCAGTACTCTGTGCATGACTGTGAAAACACCACAAGTATTGATTTGGTGGTTACAGATAATTTTAGTGAGTAGACAAATTCTCAAATATGGAGTCCACCAGTAACGAGGATCGACTGTGTAGGGATTCATCTGTAACATGTTTTGGTTAGTGTAGGGTAAGACTTATCTTCTGTTACATTTTATCTTCTAATTCATAATACTTGGTGGATAGAGAGGCCCATTCTGTGTTTCCATTTATTGTAAGTTATAGGCAAATATCTCTAAGTGTAATATTTATTATCTTTAAAAACATGTGTATTAAATACTTCAGTATTTAAGGGCATGCATATTTAAATGCATGTATATTATTTGCATATACATAGAAAGATAGAGCCTAAGAGTGAATGAGGAGAGAGAGTAATGACGTGTTGATGTACAGAAGAAAGTCATTTTTAAAAGTAATGAATGTCCTAATTATTCATGTGTTAGTGAAGCAGCCTGCTTAAAAATTCTTTGAAGTACATAAAATTGACTTAACCTTTTCTGTTTATAGACAATTAAAATGAAAAGCCTTCGTAATTAATATAATCTTAACATTATTTTAAAATGCAGTTAATGGGAAGTCATCAATCTTCTGACATAGTTAATTCAGTTTTTGCCACACTTACAGCTACTGAATTTGAACATGTCATTATATATTAGAAAGTGGTGCTTTGCTTTGCCTTTTTTCCCCTCCTTCTTATTATGAAAGTCAGAAGAGCGTTTGCTTAGTATATTACCAACTCAATTCTTTGTTCATTCATCAAAATTAATTTATGCCTTCTAGTAACACTGAATAGCACAGGAAAGTAAATACAGTAAATGGGTGGCTTTTTCCAGGAAATTCTGTTATTTGATTATTAATAAGATTTAGAGTTGAGGCCTCTTAGAAATAAATAAATTCACTGGTTTGTATTATGTTTTGTACTTTGAGACTTTTCATTGCCATATCTTTGGAGAACTGAAATACTTGGTCATTTTAATTTTTTGGTTTATTTAAAAAATAATTGAGAATAAGGGATAGAAAGTGGATGCCTTGTCCATCCCCTAATGTTGAGGCTCTAATTCAATGCCTCAAACGTCAGTTCAACTACAACTTATGCGTGTCACTATGTCACATATTGTGGAGGGGGTGGCTAAGACAGAAGGATAACTCTGTCCTCTCTCAGGACACTTACACTCTAGTGACAGAAGAAAGATTGGTATGACTAGAACACAGGGTAGAATGGAAAAGTTATAGGAGAGCTAGTAACAGGGACTATGAATTTGTAGACAAAGGGAAGGCAGACAGAGAAGGGACCATTTATACTGGGTCTTGTATACTGAGTAGAATCTGTTAGGTAGGAAGGGGAGGTGGTTCACCAGCAGATTTTGCTGGACTGAGGCATTCTTGAAGGTAAATAGCAGGGTGGCTAACTCTAGGAATGCTGGAATGGTAATTTGGACATAACGGTTCATGTCTTGGAAGCTAGGTATTATGGTTGGACTTTAATAAGACATTAGGAAGCTACTGCAAAGTATTCAACTGGTGAAGTCAGAGTCCTACTTTGAGAAGCACTCTTCAGCAATGAAGGTGCAATGGATTAGAAGACGTGAGATACTAGAGACAAACTGGTTAGGAATTGTGTTAATGGTATCAAAAGACTTGAACCAGGGAAGAAAATTTGAACTAGGAAGATGGGGATGAATGAGAGAGACATTGTTGAGAAAGAATGTGTGTGTATGTGTGTGTGTGTGTGTGTGTGTTTAAGATTTTATTAATTTGAAAGAGAGAGAGAGCGCGCACAAACAGGGGGAGGGGTAGAAGGAGAGAGAGAAGCAGACTCCCTGCTGAGCAGGCAGGCCCATGTGGGGCTCGATCCCAGGACCCTGGGATCATGACCAGAGCTGAAGGCAGACGCTTAACCGACTGAGCCACCCAGGCGCCCCATGAGAAAGAATGTGTTTTTAATGTCAAATACTTTTCACTTGGCTAAGAAATTCTTTGGCCCAAACATCAAGAATTTGTAGAGAATTTACTCCTGGAAATTGTTCTGGTTTTAGTTAGAGTAGGAAATATTTGTTATTTGTTTCTCTGAAGTTTTGGCAAATGTACTTATCTGTGGTGTGAGTTCAGATACCATAGATGAATTATCTGTTCTTGAGTAACAGGAACAAACTATTTCACTTAACCCTAAAACTATGCTGATTAATAATTTAATCTTTACTAGTTATTTGGGAGATACTTTCGTATCATGGACCATAGTGCCAACATTAAAAATATCAGTTATCAAAAAAAGGTATCTTCATTTTCAGTAGCATTGCTGATTAACAGAATTCAGAGGAAGAACCTAGAGTAATATACTCCACTTACTCAGTAATTCACAATAATCTGCTGCAATTATCTACCACAGAAATAACTTTTAAACTCAGCTTTGTTACCTATTTGTGCTGTAGTGATTTTTCTCCAAGTTGAAAGTTAACAGAGACAATCAAAATATATTCTGGCATATGTTTTATTTAAAAGTAGAAACATTCTGCTATATCTCAGAGACGTTAGGAGATTTAGTGGGTGTTTCATGAATAAATTTCATAAGAAAGACTCAAAAAAAATCTTTGAATAAGTTCATCATTGCAGTGAATTTAACAGTGCTAAATAATAGTAGCAGCAACAATAAATCCCACAGAAATACAATAAAAGGATATTGGTTTTTTTTAAGATTTTATTTTTTTTAAAGTAATCTTTACATTCAACGTGGGGCTCAAACTCACGAATCTGAGATCAAGAGTTACATGCTCCACCAACTAAGCCAGCCAGATGCCCCTAGAATATTGTTATTTAAACAAAGCCATGGGGAAACAAGTATTATTTGTTGAAACATGCTAAAAGTTAGAAAGAGGAGAAGTCTGCATCCAAACACATTGGATTCCGTATCTTAGTTTTAATCATTCTAGAGAACACCAGAATGATGGATATGATGTAAATGGCATTCATGGTAGTTTTGCAATAGAATTGAGGTATAAGAAGAGGAGAAACTAAAGATGGGTATCCTATTTGAAGTATTTAATGAAGCATAGAAAGACAGCTGGGTTTCTGATATGAGACTGATGCTTTTAAACATGACCAGAATGAGAGTACATGGGTAAAACAGAGGTATTTTGCACCAAGAAATTTTCATCAATTTGTACCAACTACTTAATACTGAACCCCGAAATATTTAAAAGTCAAAATCATCACTCTGCATCAGAATCATTCTTTTCTCCCCCCAAAATTGAAGAACATATGTTAAGACAAACTAGAATGTAACACTGTAAAATCAATTATTTCTACCCTCTACCTACATTTGGAACTTCGTAGAGCTGACCTGGTATGACCTACATTTGCCCACAAGGCCAAGGCATGTTTTTCCAATAAAGGTAAAGGTATTTGGAAGTATATATTTCAAAATATTCACAGTTTCTTATTGAACAATTATGAAAACTACTATTGAACTGCCTGATATCACTGGATAAGCAGGAAGCAGTCAAAATGGAAGATTAGCATTATCCTTAGGAATATTGCACTTTTGATACTAGCAATTTCCAGGGCTATCACAAGAATAAGCAATTACCAGTTTTATTAAGTTTGACTCTTGTAAAAGTGGTTTCATTTTGGACAGGTTCCTGTCTTAGCTTGACTTCACACATTCAAAATTGCTATTGTGTGTTTATTTATTTATTTTTTTAATTGAAGTGTAGTTGCCATACAACGTTACATTAGTTTCAAGTTTACAACATAGTGAATAAACAATTATATAGATCCACTATACATATAAAACAAGTCACTACCAAGATGTTTCTTTATTTTTAAAATTTTGTTTCATTTTTTAAATCTCCCCCAAAGTGGCGCCTGGGTGGCTCAGTTGTTAAGCGTCTGCCTTTGGCTCAGGGTGTGATCCTGGAGTCCTGGGATCAAGCCCCGCATCAGTCTCCCTGCTCTACTGCGAGCCTGCTTCTTCCTCTCCCACTCTCACTGCTTGTGTTCCCTCTCTCACTGGCCGTCTCTCTCTGTCAAATAAATAAAATCTTTAAAAAAAAATTAAATAAGTAAATCTTCCCCAAAGACTATTTGACAGACTATGAAGATGTACTCTTTGTAAAATAGTCTGTGAGAGCTTATTTTTAGATTGTTGCTCCAAGTCTAAAATATTTATTCCATTTAATACTTATGCTGATAAGTGATTGCCATATATAATTTCACAGAGTACAGGAAAAGGATATTGGGTAGAAGAAATGGAATAAAATAGAAACTAAATTATTTTAGTTAAATAGAGAATATAATATGGTAATATAAAAATATGCAATTTTTAGGATGGTCCCAATATTATCTTTACAAATATAAACTAACTTAAGGAGGATTAATACCTTTTTTCTTGTGCTACTTGTTTCCAATAACATGGCATATCTTTATTTGTTGAAGTCTATTTTTGTGGAAGACATTTTTAGTCATACTAAGACTGAGAGAATTCACCCTAAATAACCATTCAGAAAGTAATTCTTAAGAGATAGACTTTATCAAGAGAAAATTGAATCTAGAAGGGTTGTGTGTTGGTCATTGTTCTGTTCACTTTCAGATCTATTTCTTGCCATTCTCCTGCTTTGTTCTGTTTTTTATTCAACTCCGAGAAATTGGAAAAAGAAAGAGTAAAACTTAAGAAGAGATGAAGAACAAAGATGGATCAGAAATTTTCAATGTAAGGCAAAGAAAGAGATGATCAGCAAAACCAAAAGTTTAGGTTTTTGAAGAAATTAATGGTACATAAATATGTGTCAAGATTGATCTAGGGGTGCCTGGGTGGCACAGCGGTTAAGCGCCTGCCTTCGGCTCAGGGCGTGATCCTGGCGTTATGGGATCGAGCCCCACATCAGGCTCCTCTGCTAGGAGCCTGCTTCTTCCTCTCCCACTCCCCTTGCTTGTGTTCCCTCTCTCACTGGCTGTCTCTCTCTGTCAAATAAATAAGTAAAATCTTAAAAAAAAAAAAAAAAGATTGATCTAGAAAAAGAGAAAAGACACAAAGAAATGAATTTGGAATAAAAAGGGGCACAAAGATATTTTTTAAATCTCTATGACCAAATACCTGAATATCTGTTAACACATCAGAAAAAAACCTCTTAATGTAATATACTACATTAATAAAGGAGATTCTAGACTGTAGAGAATGACAAACATTCTTTGTTGCTCATCCCATCGATAGGTGGGCTCAAGTTCTCCACCCTTGAAGCTGGACTTGGCCATGTGACTTGCTTTGGCCAATGGGACATTAGCAAATATGATGAAAGAGACTTAGAAAGTGCTCCTGCATTAGGTCTTCTCCTTCCTCGTTTCTGGGAACTGTAATGCCATCTTGTGAAGAATAGTGGGCCAGCCTCCTGCAGAATGAAAGGACAAAAGGAGAAATGCCCTAAATGTCCAAGCTGAGACCTTGTAGGCCTGCTGGGCGAGGATGGCCTTCTGAGCGAGTCCAAGTGAGAGCAACAGAACCATTTAGCAAGCACACAGAATCATGAGAAAAAAGTGAATCATTGCTGCTTTAAGCCAATAGGTTTTGGGGCTTTTTTTTATTCAGCAAAGGCTAAATAATATATTACTGCATGATCTGATGTTGGGAAAATTTTATTGTTTTCAATGCTTCTTCATTAGGAAATGCCATAGCAAATAGCAGTAGAAACTTCTTAGCTTGATTAAAGGTATTTATCTAAAACTTACAGTTAATGTATGTAGTAGTGAAACTTTAGAAGCAACCCCACTAAAATTTGGAACCCATCAAGAATCCTATGACCTCTTCTATTTAATATTTACCAAAAGCCCTAGCCAATATAATCTAATAATAAAATGAGAAATGAGATATACAAATTAGAAAAGAAGAGAAAATAATGTCCTTACATTACATTGAGAATGTAAATACCAATAAAATGGAAAGAACACGTGAAGACATGTTGAGGAATAACAATGAAGTGTGGAGATGGCAACATTTATTGTTGGTAAGTTACAGCAAGTAGATTTCAAGGTCATGTGCAGGCATAGAAAAATGACCAACAAACAAAATACAGAACCAAGAAACAGACCTAGATATTTATAAAAACCTATTATAGGGCAGGATTGACATTACAGATGAGCTGGGAAAAGGTAAACTAACTCTTAAGTTCTAAGTGAACTAAAGACTTTGATAAATAAATAAATAACTTTAAAAATGAAATATAGAAGAATATCTTTATGGTCAAAGGGAGGGAAGCATTTAAAAATACACAAAAAAGCACAAGCTATTAAAACAAGATTTACAAATGCAATTAATTACAATTTAAAAATTACTTAACAACCACCACACCAAAACCTACCATGAATGTAGTTGAAATGTGAATTGCAGCCTGGAAGTAGAGATTTGCCACCCATAGAGCTGACAAAAGAATGCATACCAAATTTTAAAAGAACTTCTATTAGTCTAAAAAAGAAATGGACAAAGGCAAATCACAGAGGAGGAAACTCACTGTAAGTCAAGAGGAGAAAGAACAAGGGAAAATGCTCAACTTCATTAGTAACCAAGGATATGTGGATTAAAACATTATGGCTATATGGCTAGTGTATTGTTTTGAAAAACTGAATATAACATATATTAGCAAGACTTTGGAGAAACAGGTTTTAAACATGCTTATGGTAGTGTGACTTGGAACACCCACTTCGGAAGATCGATTTGGCAAGTTAAACATGCTGTTGGACAGAGCTATTCCACTTCTAGAAATATGTTCCAGGGAATACTCCACTACCAGTGCACAAGGAGATATGTCCAGAATGCCTGTTGCATCATGATTTGTAATAGCAATATTTACTCTACATTCAACAAGTAAATTTTGGATATAATCATATAATGAAATATTACCTATGAAAGTGAACCATCCGTAACATGGAAGAATCTTAAAAACAGAATTTTGAGGGAGAAAAGACAAACATATTATTGCTTAAATACAATTTAGAATTATGGAGACAATACCATATATTAATTTTAGATATATATCTGTGTGGTGAAAGTATAATAATAGGCATGGGAATGAGAAACACCAGTTTAGGATAGCGAATATTGCTGAAGAAGAAGAAATAGAATTTGGCTACATAGGCATTTCATTTATCTGTATATATTTACCCAATAAAATCTGAAGTAAAAGTGGAAATTTTTAATACTTAAAATCGGTTGATGAATACAAGGACATGTCATTCTGTATAACTTTCTGAATGGTAATGGTGTTTCATAAAAAAGTGGCGTTAAATAAAGCCAAACTGTGTTGTTGCTGCTGCAGGACTTCTCAGAATCTTTGTTAAAATGCTGGAATGCTCGGTGACTCTAATTTAAGAGGTAAATGTAGAATGCAGTCCTCCTCAAACATATTTGACAAGGGAATGAATTTTTTTTTTTTAAAGATTTTATTTATCTATTTGACAGAGATAGACGCAGCCAGCGAGAGAGGGAACACAAGCAGGGGGAGTAGGAGAGAAAGAAGCAGGCTCCTAGCAGAGAAGCCTGATGTGGGGCTCGATCCCAGAACGCCGGTATCATGCCCTGAGCTGAATGCAGACGCTTAACCGCTGTGCCACCCAGGCTCCCCAAGGGAATGAATTTTGAACAGGTCCACGGAGACACTAGATTATTGCAGAACAAGTGGGAGCACTGCAGATCTAGAGATAGGCAATGCTGGGGAATACCTTCCTAAGTAGGTCTCCGGGGTGTGGACAAGCATCTGCCTTACGGCCAAAATGTTTAACCAAATGGGTGAGGCTTTGTTATGTATGGTTTCTCTATGGGCAACTTAATTTAAAGTTATCCAAATTTGTGCCATAAATTATCTGTGGAATTTTACAAGTTTTCACAGGTTGTTGTTGTTGTTGTTTTTAATTCTTTCACTGAGGTCTAATTTATATCCCACAGTGAGTGTAGAGTGCAATGATTTTTAGTTAATGGATACAGTTGTGCCACCACGGCCGGCAGTGTAGTTTTGGAGTACTTCCATTACCCACAAAATTCCCACCAGCCTCTTTGTAGTCAATCCCTGTTACCACCTCCAGGCAACAACTGATTTGCATTCTGTCCCTATAATTGGCCTTTTTTGGATAGTTGATAAAAATAGAATCATATGATGTATAGTCCTTTGTATCTGGCTTTTTACGTTTAACATAACGTTCTTGAAGTTCACCCATGCTGCTCTGTGTGTCAATATTTTGTTCCTTTACGTTGCTGAATAGTAATCCACGCATGTGATATGATACTTTTGGTTTGTCCATTTACCACTTGATGGCCGTTTGAATGGTTTCCAGTTTTTGGCTATGAGTAAACGCTGCTATGAATATTCATGTACAAGGCTTTTGCAGACGCATGTTCTCATTTCTCTTGGGTAGATTCATAGGAGTAGAATTGTTGGGTCATTGAGAGTTATGTTTAACTTAAAATACCGCCTAACTATATTTAGAGTGATTGCACCATTTTGCATTCTACCAGTAGTGTATGAGTGTTCTAGTTTCTTCAGATCTTTGCCAGACTTGCTGTTATCTGTGTTTTGATTATCGCCATTCAAGTGGGTATGTAGTGGTTTCTCAGCGTGGTTTTAATATATATATATATATATATATCTATTTTAAAGATTTTATTTTTTTTATTTATTCGACAGAGATAGAGACAGCCAGCGAGGGAGGGAACACAAGCAGGGGGAGTGGGAGAGGAAGAAGCAGGCTCCTAGCGGAGGAGCCGGATGTGGGGCTCGATCCCATAACGCCGGGATCACGCCCTGAGCTGAAGGCAGACGCTTAACCGCTGTGCCACCCAGGCGCCCCTAATATATATTTTTCTATGATGAATATGTTGCACAACTTCATGTACTTATCAGCTGTTTGATGTCTTCTTTGGTGAAATGTCTTTTCAAGCCTTTTGCTATATTTTAAATTGGATTACTGTTATTGTTGTTTATTGAGCTGTAAGAGTCGTAGTCTGGTTACAAGTCTTTTATCAGATACAAGATTTGCAAGTATTTTGGTCCTACAAGAAAGAAAGGAATTTTAAGTGGGGCTTTATTTTCATGTGTACCATGTCTCTCACTCATATCTCTTAATTTGGGCAGAGAGTACTGCTGAGAAGGCAATCTAAAAAAGGATCATTATCTCTGTAGCTGTTACTTTGGCTGCTTAACATATTGTGCTCCTATGATTTATTTGCCCTTTCTCTCTTCAGAGGAGTATTGAGTCCTATGAAAAATAGAGATACAAACTTCCTATAAATCATGCATCACAATGACTAGTGATTCTGTCAAAGGACAGTTGATTCTTAAACACTGCAGGGGTTAAGGATGCTGACCCCCCTCGCTGTTGAAAATCCATGTATACCTTTTGGCTTCCCCAAAACTCAACTACTAATAACCTACTGTTGACCAGAAGCCTTACTGAAAACATAAAGTCAATTAATACATATTTTGTATATGTATTATATATTGTATCCTTACAATAAAGGAAGCTAGAGAAAAGAAAATGTTATTTAAAAGGTCTTCAGGAAAGCACATTCATAGTACTATACAGTAGTTCAAACCTGTGTTGCTGAAGGGGCAACTGTAATTATATTTACTCTCCACATTTATTCCAAAAATATAACTGTTGTTCAAAATATTGTTTGCTGTTTTCCCATGATGTGCATTCCAAGCCAATGTTGAAGCCCTGTGCACAGCGTACATACACAGTCCTACATGTTCATGTTTTTCTGTTTCAAAATACAAGTTACTGTTTTGCCAATTGCAGATGTTACCCTCATAGTAGTTGTGCAGACTCCAGTTGGCGAGATTTTTGTCTCATGGAAAATACGGAATTAGTGGGAAAACAATAAAAATTATTCCTATATATTCTTTAAGAAACAACTGTAAGTGACAATTCTCGAAGTCAAATCCTTCGAAAGGAACTAGATTACTCAGCGTTAAAACTTGCTGGGGTAGGTTACTTGCCTCCTGAATCACCTTCTCTGACTGTTTAGGAGACACGTTGCTGCATTGACACAGTCCACTGGGGTGCATTCTCCCACAGTTTTATTTTATGCAGAGTGTTCCTCTTAAAAAAAAAAAAAAAGTTCTGCAACTTGCCCTTACTGGCTTGAAATGAGTGTCCTTTACACTTGAATATGCCTTTTGTTTCATTTTCAAAAGTCTCTCCAAAAGAAAACCTTGTATAAACACCTGGCATTTCACAAATTATTGTGTTGCTTAAGGGCACTTTTCCTGGGCCTTGTCTTTTATTCCTATATTGAAAGGGCAGAGCATAAACAGATCACTTTTGTATGCTCTACCCTCACATGATGTTAAAGGAGGGGCAGGCAGAATAATACATATTCTTTGATGTGTTCTTTTTGTTCTGCTGAAGGACAAATTTTAAAAAAGGAAGAATCATAAGTGTCTTATAGATACAAAAAGATAGGTTTTTATACAGATATAAAAAAACATGTGTTAAAGATTTTATTTAGCCTATTATTAAAAAGGGAACTACACAGACATGACAGGGTTCAAAGGAAACATTGACGAATCTCAAATTTATATGGAGTAAAGAAATATTGAAATGATTTCACAGGAAGAGGTGAAACTGCCTTTTTCCAATGCAGGGTGGTGAAGGGGTGGGGACCAATGCATGGTATCGTGTTGGAGACATCTAGTAATCTTTTCTGCTTATTCCAAATTTCTGTATAGTTTTAAGCAGAGTTGTTGAATTTTTTTCTGTTATGTGCCAGATAGTAAATATTTTAGCTGTTTATGGACTTTATGGTCTCCCACTCAGTTCTGCTATTACAATATGAAAGCAGCTGTAGATAATACATGAGGAAATGGGAATGATTATGAAATACAACTTTATTTATAGACACTAAAATTTGAGTCCCTTATTATTTTCATGTGTCATGAAATATTATTTTTTGTTTTTTATTTTTCCCCAACCAAATTGGAATTACAGGCCAAATTTGGCTAACCTCTAATCTACAGGGAGTAATCTAAAAAACTTGTAACTAAAATTAGCACAGATTTTCCAAAGTATGTGATTTATGGTAATAAATTACCATACATAATAGCAAATATGTTTAATATCTATCTATCTATCTATCTATCTATCTATCTATCTATCTATCATCTATCTATCTATGTATATATCAATACAAATAAATAATAGCAATAAAAGAACAAGAGTAAAGCCTTATATATCAATACAAATAAATAATAGCAATAAAAGAACAAGAGTAAAGCCTTATGCTAAAACAACTGGAAAAACCGTGATTGGCTCAGTAAAGATTACTGTACCTTGTTGATGACTTGAGTTATATCACCCACTTTATCACCCATTCTGCTCATAAGACTCAACTGCATATGATAAAGATAAAACTGCTGTGAAAGTAAAGATCCTGAAGTGATTCTCTTTCAGAGTTGCCTTTACCAAACTCACATGGAGTTCCAAATACACTTGGAATGTGTAGCTTTCCGTGGTACATGGGAATAGAGTAAACACTTAGGACGCAACTATTAGTAAGTGCTGAAGAGATACAGTCCTCTATGATGTAGGAAAGATGTTAGGGTTTGAAGCTGACAGCCAAGAAGGAATTCTTGAGATATCTTTGGTGCAAAAAGGTGGTTTTATTAAAGCACAGGGACAGGACCCGTGGGCAGAAAGAGCTGCACTGGGGTCATGAGGAGTGGCCGATTATATACTTTCAAGTTGGGAGGGAGTTAGGGACAGCGTACGCCTCCCAGGTATTTTGGGAACAAGGTTTCCAAGATCCTGAGGGGACTAGCTATTAGGAAAGGTCATTTATTACTGTTTAGAAAAAACTCAGTCATGAGACCCTTCAGATGTATATCGGTGCGTCACATGCATGGGCGGTGGGGGGTGGGATTTGGGCTAGCATTGCCTTTTGCCCTTAGCAAAGTATTAATGTGGAGGCAGTTGAGTCCCTAGAGGAATATCACTCTGCCTGCTTCAAGGACCTGTCAATGGGCTGTAGGTAATAAGAAAATTTAATACTTTTTCTTGTCTTTATTTCTTACATCACTCTATATAAGCTGAACTGTAGATATGAGTATTTTCCTTTTATTAAATAATAATTTAAATAGCACATATAAACAATCAAAACCATCTTTGAGAATAAACTTTTATCAGCCCTCACCTAACCATTGGCTGAAAAGCTGATGATGCTACAAATCAGGAACAGCTATAAATTTTTTTGTATATTATGTTTATATGATCTTATTGTCTTTACAACTGCTATGAGCAAACTTGGGTTATTAGACACATTCTTGGGGTCTACGTGTTACGGACCTATTTTAAAAACAGGTTTTTAAATGTGTATCTTTTAATGAGTGCTCAAATAAAATTATAAGGATTTTTCTATTATCTGGATTCCCCATTTATGACCAAGTACTGCTACATAATTTTTGTTCTATATTTGTGTTTATGTTTTTAGTGTGTTTTAGCTGATATTTTAAATATTTAAAGTGTAATCTTTAACATAACATTGGTCCAGCTGGGACCTTTGGGTCCTTGTTATAGGGTGTACCAATGTATTCTAGAGCAGAGGTCAGCAATCTTTCTGTAAAGGGTCGGGTCATAAATATTTAGGTTTTTCGGGCTATAAGTCCTGCATCATAACTATGCAGCTGGGCAGTTGTAGCTGGAAAGCAGCTGCAGACACTATGAGAATGAATGTGTTCCAACAAAACTTTATTTGTAAAAACAGGTAGCGGGTTGAATTTAACAAACTAGGAGTCTTAGTTTGGTAACTCCTTTTCTAAGAGCATCTGATGATTCTCAAAAGTCTAAGAAAAAATGATCAAAATTATATACTACTTTTAACAAGATTATTCTATAAGTTAGAAATAATAAGTGTAGGAAGCCATTATTTGCTTGACAGCATGATCCTTTATAGAAGTATAATTAAAGTTAGGTCATTATTAATGCTTTATAAAATAAAGAATATCACGTTTAATTTTTTTTTTTTTTTCAAGTAGGCTCCATAACCATCATGGAGTCCAATGCAGGGCTTGAACTCACAACCCTGAGATCAAGACCTGAGCTGAGATCAAGAGTCAGGCACTTAACTGACTGAACCACTCAGGTGCCCTTAAATTTTTTTTTTTTTTAATAAAAAGCTCATTCTTGAAGAAAACTGGCCTGTATTCTACAAGATTTTTACACTGGCTATGGGTATCTTTCCCTTTGATCCAGCCATCAACCATTTACATACTTACATATTTGAATAACTAAATTGCAAACCAAATTCCTAGATATAGGACATATCTTTTCATGCTCATCTTGAAGGTGCAGAATTTTAGATGTCAGCCAAATCAAAAGTGGATAAAGAACTTTTAATAGTTAAAATGCAATGGTAGGGCATTCTTTGACAGACCAAAAGTAAAGTTTAAAAGCCTATCAGGGGCGCCTGGGTGGCGCAGTCGTTAAGCATCTGCCTTCGGCTCAGGGCATGATCCCGGCGTTATGGGATCAAGCCCCACATCAGGCTCCTCCGCTGGGAGCCTGCTTCTTCCTCTCCCACTCCCCCTGCTTGTGTTCCCTCTCTCGCTGGCTGTCTCTATCTCTGTCAAATAAATAAATAAAATCTTTAAAAAAATAAAAATAAAAATAAATAAAAGCCTATCAGTTCTCCAAAAATCTATTTGCCTCATGACTAATTTGCAGAATTTATTCTTCTTAAATATGCCATCTCTTCTTGAATATATTAAATGAATATTCAATTGCTGAGTTAATTTTTATGAATGCATTTATAAACAGTTTTATTTACTATTTTTGATGAATCTAACAAATGTTTCATATGGGAATTATTTAGCTTATAGTAATCTTTTAAAAATTCCTTTTAAAGTCACTTTTGATTGTATGTCTGTTAAAGGATCTTTTTGTCTTTAAAGGATCTCTTTAATTCTCAAGTAACATTGCTTTAGCTTGTTATTTAGTTATTTATAAAGATGTTAGTTTGATAGCAGCTCATTTTGCAGGACTAAGTTAATAGTTTTTAAATATTTCTATAAATTTTAGCTTCTTGGCTTTTTTGTCTGCATAGCTATAAAATAAATAAGCCACAGGGATGAAAAGTATAGCATAGGGAATATAGTTAATAATATTATAATAACTTAGTATGGTGACAAATTGTAACTACACAGCCTAATGTATAGAAATATTAATTCACTGAGTTGTACACTTGAAACTAATATAACATTATATGTCAACTATCCTTCAATAAGATCAATAAATGAATGCTTAAAAAATTATTTGGTTGAAAGGTAATATTTTAAAAGGCCACAGGATGAATTAGTTTTCTTATAAATACATTTAATATTCAGATATTTATAATTCATACTCAACAACCAAAATTTAGAGTAAGATTACTACCCCAGATCTGATTTACAATGGTTTACCTATAAACAAAGCAAAAAAATTGAGTGATTTTGCTAGTAATTTCAAAATTATGGCTCATATGCCAGTTGGTTAAATAATGGCAAACATATCCCTTACAAGAGTTGATACATTTGGTAAAGGTTGATGCTTATTTCATTAATTGACTTTTGGCAAAACTGATCTAGAACCAGCAGAGATGGCCCAGTTTGGGGAGAGAAAACACCTTTGCTTGCCTTGAGGAGAGAACCTAAGTTGGGTCATCAGAATCCATATTTCTGTGAAGTCTTGTAGTCAAGTGAACATTTTAAAACTTGTACTCAAAGGTTTTCCATTGATTCAAGAACATAATAAATGCTTTTTTCCCCTCCCATTTTTCATCTACAGAAGTTCTAAGAAAAAAAATTTATTCACTGTTCTCTTTATTGTATCAGAAGCTGTTTGTGCTGGGAACAAATCTTCTGCCTTGTAGTTCTCAGAGGACACTCTAAGTCCCTTGTCACATATACTCTGATGGAACAGCCCCTCTCACGAGTGGTCCCTAGGTGCTATTTGCAGGTCCCCGTCATTAGGTTCTAAATTCTCTTCGGTTCTGGCACTACAGCCTAGGTAGAAGCTCCATGGTTCCTTTAGAGCAGTTATGAAATTCCTCTCTCTGTTTCCTCTTCCCTTCATCTTGTCAAGAGCATAATTTGAAAGTATTTTAAAAGTGTAAACAATCCAGGTGAAATTAATTTGATCTTTGATGAGGTATAAGGAATAAAATTTATCTCCCTGGTTGCTTTGAAGCGATTTTTTTTTTCTTATCCCCGGAAATAGCTTTGTGGGGAATAAGATGTGTCCAATTTATTTATAGCCAAAGAAATATTAGCTGCACGGGCAAGAAGCCTGATGACTTTAATGTGAAAGAAAATAGGATGCTGTTGGAAGTTAGCTGATTTCTGAAGGCAGCAAGTGCAAATGACAGTGTAGCAATAGCGTGGCTTTCACATTATATAATGGATGGTGGGGTTCGGGCGGCGTACACAAAGAAACATTCATTGGCAACCTCTTTCAACTTTCCTTTAAAATCTCTCAAATGGAAGCCTCGTGAAAGTAGGAGGCCAGCCTACAAGTTTATGCGGCCAGCCTATTTTAAGTATGTTGTGTGAGTTTTATTTATTTATTTTTTTAAAGATTTTATTCATTTATTTGAGAGAGAACGGGAGAGGGAGCACGAGCAGGGGGAGGCGCAGAGGAAGAAGCAGACTCCCCGCTGAGCAGGGAGCTGGGTTTGGGTCCCTGGACCCTGGGATCCCAGGACCCTGGGACCATGACCTGAGCCAGAGGCAGACGCTTAACTGACTGAGCCACCAAGGCGCCCCATGTGAGTTTTAGTTTTAAGGATTTATATATTTTATATAAAATAATGTTTTTGATATTTTTTAATTAGTGATTTTCAGTACTGTAAGTGTCCTTTATTTTATAGAATTACTTTCATCAGGCCTGTAGGACAAGATTATTTTGAGGAATTGCTATGATCATATCTTAAAACTTTCAAAGAAATTTTATCCTCGTAAAATAGTAATAAACTGCCTATTGAGGAATTTTTTTTTTTTTAAGATTTTATTTATTTATTTGACAGAGAGAGAGACAGCCAGTGAGAGAGGGAACACAAGCAGGGGGAGTGGGAGAGGAAGAAGCAGGCTCCTAGCACCAAAGGCAGATGCTTAACAACTGAGCCACCCAGGCACCCCTATTGAGGAATATTTTTAAAATACAAAATTAAAACATGAGTGTACAATTCAAATAGTGCATATATACATGTATAGATGAAAAAGCAGAGTCCTCCTTCTGACTCCATGATGTCTTTACCTGCATACACACACCCCATACTTGCCTGGTAATCCCATTCCCCTGTGCAAAAGGTTTTGGTATGCATCCTTACACACCTTTGTTAGGCATTTGCATTCATGTGTATAGTATAAATGGATTCATACTTTGATATTTTGCAAATTTTTTTTCCACTTCATATATCTTGGAAATCTTTCTATGCTACTAATGTATATCTCTTTTTTTTTTAAGAGAGGGAGGGTAAAGGAGCAGAGGGAGAGGAAAAGAGAATATTAAGCAGGCTCCATGCCCAGTGCAGAGCCCCAGGTGGGGCTTGATCTTATGACCCTGAGGTCATGACCTGAGCTGAAACCTAGTGGAAGGCTTAACCCACTGAGCCACCCAGACTCCCAGCTACTTCATTTTTTTTTTTTTTTTTTTTAAAGATTTTATTTATTTATTTGACAGAGATAGAGACAGCCAGCGAGAGAGGGAACACAAGCAGGGGGAGTGGGAGAGAAAGAAGCAGGCTCATAGCAGAAGAGCCTGATGTGGGGCTCGATCCCATAACGCCGGGATCACGCCCTGAGCCGAAGGCAGACGCTTTAACCGCTGTGCCACCCAGGCGCCCCCCAGCTACTTCATTTTTTAACACTATTCAGTTGGAGCTGTTTCAAGGATGCAGCTTTTTTTTTTTTTTTTTTTTAAGTTATCTTTGACCCAGTTTGGGCCTTGAACTCATAACCTGAGCCAGCCAGGCACCCCTCAAAAATGTAGCTTTGAGAGAGAAAAGTGTTGAGACTGTCTGGATAGTATACATGACTGAATCCATGTTAAGGCCTCTGGATAAACTTTTAGGATTCTGGTGGGTGGATACCTTGTCTCAAGATAAGCCTTAAATTCCCTTGCTACTTTTTTTTTTTTTTTTTTTAAAGATTTATTTATTTATTTTAGAGGAGGCATGCAGGGGCAGGGGGCGGGTAAGAAGGAAAGGATGAGGGAGAGAATGTCCAGCAGACTCCCTGCTGAGTGCAGAGCCCTGGGGGGCGGGGGTTGGGGAATACTCAGTCTCTCTACCCTGAGATCATGACCTGAGCCAAAACCAAGAGTCTGACACTTAACCCACTGAGCCACCCAGGTGCCCCAAATTCCCTTGCTTCTTAAACTTGCTACTGACCAGTCTGGAGTGGCCTGCCTCTTTCTTCTGTCTCTACCTGCTCTCCACATATGGTGAGGGGCCAGGCTGGAAACCAACAATTAGTAATGGAGTTGAAGCTCTTTCACATGTTAATTGTTCATTAGCATAGTTTTTTTTTTTTTTATCCTTTTATATCTTTAACTATTGGCAGATTTAGTCTCTTTATTTTTAAATATTAATTTTATTTTGTGGAGTTTCTTTCAGTCATAGGGACATTTTCTTTTGTGGTTTTTTTTTTCCTTTGCTTATTTGTTCTTCTGTTACCCTTCTCTAAACCTCGTTAGGTGAATGGGTGTTAGCCTTTCTATTAGCTACTCACTATGTCTGGTTAACTTTTTTCTCCTACTATTCAACACTTGTCCACTGCATTCAGCAGAGAGGTCCGTATGGTCCGTTTTCTGGGTCACCACTTTTTTATCAGGGCCCACTCTGCTGTTTAGTCTACAGATTTAGTTTTAATTTTGGTATTTATGCTTTTTTATAACTACTTTATAACAACCCAGTTTTAAAATATTTGTTTATTCTCTCTATTCTCTGGGGTATAAGTTCCGAGGGCATTGGTTCTACTCATTTTTAGTCTTTCTTCTGGTTTGTTCTTAACTCTGTTTATTCGGATTTCCCTTTGGGATAGTAATACTTTTTCAAGTGTTTGGTTTCCCTCCACAGGTCTCAAATTGTACAGTCTCCGCAATTTCAGTGTATTTCTACAGACTGGGTGATGACTCTTCTTTGTTTTGCAGTAAATCCCTGTTTTAAAGGCAGGAGATTTGCCTGTGGCTGTATTGTGCAGAGGAGCAAATGCGAAAGGTGGTGACCTGCAACCAGTTTAAGCTTTCCTTGAATGTGCTAGGAAATGCTTTACCCAGGATTTTGTCTCAAATTTCTAGCACCTGTCTCCCATGTCAGAATTCCTAATTTGATAGAATATACCACGTTTGTTTTTGTTTTTTTCCAGGTAGCAGAAATAATAGATACTAACCTTAAGAGTCATTGGCATTCAAGATGCTGTACTTTTTCCCTTGACTATCAGCCAATTCTTCTCCAAAGAGTGCCTTCATCTTAGGGTTGTTTCAGGTCTTCTGTGGTTGAGATAATCATAACTCAGTTGGATTTTGACATTAGTCTGTTCCCATCTGCTTTTTATCTTCCAGGAAATCCATAATTGGTTCAAATTTCCAGCGCTCTTTTGTATTTACTTTTATTTTTCAAAGGGATGTGGGGACTGAAGAAATTTGTTCTGTCAGCCCTCTTCCATTTTGATTTAAGAAGACCACATTTCTTTTATTATAGCCATAAAGTGCCTCTAGTTAAACAAATGATGCATTCCTCTTGAGTAATTGATTATGCATTTCCAAGTTACTCTTTTCAGCTTTCTATGGATTTGGCTTGGGTTTGTGGTTGAGTTTGATCCCACTGTATTTATTTTCACGCAGTCTGATTCCAATAAAAGACACGGCTACTTACCTTGTTTTGATTTTGAAATACTTGCAGCAGGTATATTTAGAAATGGTCTGCAAACTTGCTGGAAATTTAAGCCAATCAAATATTATTAGAAGCATTCTTCTTCATTTTTTCTTCTTTCTTTCTTTCTTTCTTTCTTTCTTTCTTTTTTTTTTTTTTTTTTTTTTTTTACTGTTTTAAGTGCAGGATTGCCACTGATTGTCATAAAAGATTTAAGATTTCCACATCACTTTTTTTTTTTTTAAGATTTTATTTATTTATTTGACAGAGATAGAGACAGCCAGCGAGAGAGGAAACACAAGCAGGGGGAGTGGGAGAGGAAGAAGCAGGCTCATAGCGGAGGAGCCCGATGTGGGGCTTGAACCCAGAACGCTGGGATCACGCCCTGAGCCGAAGGCAGACGCTTAACCGCTGTGCCACCCAGGCGCCCCGATTTCCACATCACTTTTTAGAAAGATTCATTTATAGAGACACTGAAACTTTCTCATTTTAAAGCATCAGTAATGAGAGAAAGTTTTACTTTGAAAGCTGAGGCAGATCCCATGCAAGGATTATTTTCAGTCCCTATTTCACTGAAAGTTTTAGATTCTTAAACATATGCCATTTTTAAAAAATAGTGAAGAGAACATCTTCTAATTCCAATATTTAATAAGTCCCCTCTTTGCGAAACCTGTAATTTAGTGCTCAACACAAAGTATATGTGTGAGAATTGAATATTAATGTAATTTAGTGAAGTTTCTGCACAGAGAGAAATAAAAACGATCTTCTGTATCTCCATGGACACTAAACTTTCCTTGCTTTTGAGTCATATCATTCTCTCCCTTCCCTCCATGTTTTCTTCACTTCTTCCTTCACATTTAACAAACATTTATTCAATCTCTCATAGATACCAGGCTCAGTGTTAGTCCCAAGAGATACAAAGATGAATAATAAACCATGATTTTGACCTCGTGTCTTTTTTTCTTAAGTTTATTTATCTTGAAGTACTCTCTACACCCAATATGAGGCCCAAACTCATGACCCCAAGATCAAGAGTCACATGCTCTTCCAACTGAGACAGCCAGGTGCCCCTTGACCTCATGTCTTAACCTTTAAGTGTGTGCAAATTCAGAAGAGATGATAGGTGTGAAAATGCTTTTGTAAACTGTAAAGTGCTCTAGAAATATAGTGGTGTCATGGAAGGTTCAAGTAGGCACAGAACTTAATCAAGTAGGTACAGAACTAAATTTTGGGTAGAGATAAAAACTAGTTGTAAAATTAGCCTGAAAAGCTTTCAAATTGTTGTCTTAAGTACTGAGTATTAAATTGAAGATAATTATGCTATTGCAGGAAGAGACTCCCTTTTTTTTTTCTTCTAAGATTTTATTTTAATTTAAGTTAGTTCACATATAATGTAGTATTGGATTCAGGAGTAGAATTTAATGATTCATCACTTTCCTATAATACCCAGTGCTCATCACAAGTGCCCTCCTTAATGCCCATCACGCAATTATCCCTTCCCCCATCCACCTCCCCTCCAGCAACTGCAAGAGGAGACTCCTTAAAGAAAGAGCTGTTTCACTGAAGAATTTTGCTTTAACTTTAAGGCTTCAAACATTGTGGGGAGCTTATTAGGTATTAACACTTTGCTCTTGTAGCTTTTGTTTGTGTGGGTGCAAAGATCAAATGAGACTGTAGGTGTGAAACTGTTCTGTAAACTGTAAAGTGATGTACAAATAGAAGGTGCCATTATTTCGAAGGGAGGTGGTGTTGAGAGACGATGGACCAAATTGGATAAGGTGCAGAACATGGGCCATATTGGGAGAAGAAAGGACAGCAGAGTAACTTTTAAGCAAAATCATAACTACCTGTATATTTTGAAGCATTCTAGAATGAACTCCATTTCCAAAGACATCTTCTCTCTACAACCTGCCATGGCCTTTGGAATTCTGCTAAGGAAAGTGCTTCTGTTTGATGCTAATCATTGGTAATAGTATGTGTTCAAAAGTAGTATTTTTATTATGCAGTGGTTTCACGTTTGCAAGTGTTTTGCTCTATTTTTATTAGCTCATGATAGTGTTTTGAGCTAGGTGTTGGTGATGGTGTGTTTCTCTTTACATCTTTATTGCTCCTTTTTTACTGAGGAAGAAGTAAGGATCAAAAGTTGAATAGACTATTCATCCCATAACCAACATGTGACAGGCTTAACCCAGACTGTCGCTCTTCTGTATTCTTTTTGCTCCATCATGATTCAATCCCTAATTAAAGTGTTTATGAAGCATCTGTTATAGGATTAGGGAATTTCGAGGTCTGATGGTAGTTTCTTCAGAGGATGCCCAAACTGATTGGAGAGACAGATCTCATGGGTCAGAATGTCATAGACAGTGTTTGATTTTAAGTACTAAATAGTGCGTAACAATTTAGTTGATGGAGCAAACGATGTGGATTGGTTTAGGTTAAGGAATGCTTTGTGAAGAGGTGGGATTGTCTATTTTAAAAAGTTAGTTAAAAAGTAGAGACCCTATGTACTGTATGGTGACTAACATAACATAATAAAAAATCATTATAAAAAAAAAGTAGAGACCCTTTCAGGGTAGGTTAAGTGTATTAAGGGAAAGGCCATCATAACTGAAAGTGGCAGTAAAACTTATTAATAAAAATGTATGTTTTAGGTAAGAATACCAATACCTTGTGTAATCAAATGTTTCCCTGAGTCTCACAAGCTATGATCATATGAACACTCCTCTTTTGCCAGCATGAGGCCCCGGGGAGCCCCCATACCTTTTTCCTGCTGTCCTCACCTCACGGGCCACCTTCCCCACTCACGGGCTGCTGCCTGGCCGCCTGCAGTTCCAAGACTCCAGTATGTTCCTTCTTCTTGCTGGTTCTGAAATGATGCCTTCCCTGCCTTTTCTGCTTTTTTAGAAGGAATCCTAGAGCAGAGCTGCTTGGCTCTGGGATTAGGGCTTCCCCTCCCCCCCTGATGCCCATAGGCCTGTTCTTCCTCGAGGTACATTCATGCTGACAGAGTAGATGAATCATAACGGATCCGTATCCCATCTTTTCTCCATGCCCAGCGGAGAAGCTCTCTCTGATCTCAACACCCGGATAGGCCTGGGCATTTGCTTGATCCCTTGACAGTGGAGCATGATTACCGTATTTGGGTTTTGGCAGAGGTTGCCACTGTGTATTGATTGGTTGGCTGCAGTGTTTTGCCTCTCAGTACAAAAGTGGAAGAGGAAGATACTCCGTCTACCTGATAATTCCCCAGCAGCCAGGGCACAGCGTGTGACCCAAGCTCAGCCAATCAGCTATTGCAGCCTGAGGCTGATTCTGGAGCAAATGACCCAGGAAAAGAAGGGTCAGTTAGGAGCCATGTCGAATGTAGTGACGTCCAGCACTGATGGCAGTGGCTTCTAGCGGTGGTCCTATTTTGCAGAAGCATCAGAGTCTTGTCATTGGACTTGCTTGCTCCTTGGTCCTTCAGCCCAGATCATTACTATGTCCTGCTCTTTTTTCAGTTTGCACCTTCCTCTAGCCTTCTTGCAGATTCTGCCAAATCTGATCTATTTTGATCAAATGTTCGGAAGATAGAATGTTAGAAAATGTTTGTTCATTTGCTTTAAAAGATATAACTCAATGTATTTTTCTTATGACAAAGTACTGTGACTCCAAACAAAAGACCCTGTTGCCAAGCCTGGCTTATTGGGCCATGCCAACTTTTCTAGTGCCAGGTTCTCCCTAAGAGAACTCTGGCATGCCCTTTGTCGAGCTGTCGTTTTCTTCTATCACCCCAGAAGTGGCCAGGTGTAAGTGTATATGCCTGGTGTCATGAAACACAGCTCTATTCCTTTTCTGAACCTGCTAGTTCACATGTATATTGAGAAATGATTAGGTACGATTCAAGGAGTGAGGAGAAGGAAGGTACCGCCCAATTCCATGTGCTAGGAACTTCGCATTCCCCTTCTGATCTGTGTTACTGGTATTCTCATTTAATGCTCATGCCAGTGTCAAAATGGACACTTTTGCCCAGTGAGAGACTCTGAAATGAGAAAAAAAAAATGGATGTTTTCAGTGGAAAACTAGGTGTTCCTTAGCAACATGCTCTTCCTAGATTCTGATTACGTGGAGGGCTTGGTACCTTTCATTGTCTTTGACTGTAAATTTTAGACAATTAAAAATGCAAATGATTCTTTTTTTTTATAAGATTTTATTTATTTATTCGACAGAGATAGAGACAGCCAGCGAGAGAGGGAACACAAGCAGGGGGAGTGGGAGAGGAAGAAGCAGGCTACCAGAGGAGGAGCCTGATGTGGGGCTCGATCCCATAACCCTGGGATCACGCCCTGAGCTGAAGGCAGACACTTAACGACTGCGCCACCCAGGTGCCCCTCATTTAACATAATATTCTTGAGGCCTATCCATGTTGTTGCAAATGACAAGACTCTATTTTTTTTGTAGCGGAGTAGTATTCCTGTGTGTGTGTGTGTCCCATATTCTTTATTCATTCATCCATCTGTGGATGCTTAGCTTGTTTCCTTCTCTTGGCTTTTCTAAATAATGCTGAAATGAATGTAGAGCTGCAGATATATTTTCAAATTAGCGTTTTCCTTTTCCACGTGTAGCTGTAGATTTGTTGTGTCTGTGGGAGGAAGTGAGTTCAGGATTTTCCTTTGCTCCCATCTTGAACAGCACTGGGAAAGAAATTACTAAAAAACAAACAAAAAAACCTTTTGTACTGTGTATGTCACAAATTTGGTGCCTGATCACTTGGTAAAAGGGAGTTATCAAGGGCTTTTACATAGGGTTTTATGTGTTGAAGGCAGTGTTCAAACACTGTGCAGCAAGGTATTGGAAAGGTTGGATCAAGGAGTACTTCAGTAATTCTAAGCATGCAATAGTTTTTATTCATCTCTCATCAACAGACATTTATTGAGTATTCACCATGTGCCAGACATAGAGTTCAATCATAAGGATTCGGAATGAACAAGTAACATTCCAGTCTTTAAAGCCCTGAACATCCAGCACGGGAAAATTAATAAGCAAATGAATAGGGGTATTTCATTGCTGAACTTTATACTAGAAGTATACATAAGCACAGGATACAGTGGAAAACAAAGGTAATGACAGAAATGGTTTCTCCAAGGAGGTTTTTTTTTTTTTTTTAAAGATTTATTTATTTATTTGAGAGAGAGGAGAGGGAACATGCATAGAAAGGGGGAACAGAGTGAGAGGGAAGACTCCCCACTGAGCGTGGAGCCCAATGAGGGGCTTGATCTCACACCCCTGAGATCACAACCTGACCCGAAACCAAGGGTCAGATGCTTAACGGACTGAGCCACCCATGTGCCCCCAAGGAGGTAATTCTTAAGCGAGCCCTAAACAGAAGGCACTGGGAAGTAAAGGTATGGGAGTGTTCTGAGAAAGCAGAGCACGTTTGTGGAGGCCAGAACCAACATGGCAGGTAAGAGAACTCCAGTGAAATAAGGCTCGGCTGTGACACAAAACAAAGCTGGAGAAGCAGCCAGGCTCCATCCTCTCACAGGGAAGATGCAGACCATTTCCTATGGCCAAAAGAGAATGTGTGGAGGTTTGAATTTCTATAATAAATGATTAATAAAATTGATAGACTTTTGTGATTCCAAGTGATGCTTCATTATAATATTACAGAGAGAAGGATGCATCTTATGTGAGCACAATTGATGTGATAGAGATTCCTGACTCCAAGAACAACAGACTTTCCCTACCAGTACCAACCAACCAATCTCCTCTCCTCAATGACGTTTTCAGTGTCTTCTTAACACAGGGAAATACACTGTATTTGTTTTTTAGATTATCCCTGAGAGTATAGAATTTTAAGGAGTATGCCATAGTTTGTGAGATGAATCAGCTGGCCCACTGAGAATAGGGGTTTGCAAAAAAAAAGGCAAATCTCGGATAATATGGAGGGAAAAGAGATGGAAAGAGAGGGGTCTCAAGCCAGGCCACTACCTGGAAGAGGCACAAAAGAACTAGAACCTCAGAGCTGGGGTTGGTGGCAGGTGAGCAGCTGATGAAGCCTGGCTGGCTAACCAGCATTGGCCTGTCGTCAGCCTCAGGTGTATGGCAGAAAGCTAGGAAACAGAAAATGCCGGAGGCAGGGATGGCTTGCCGTTTTGAATGCTGTTTTTCTCTCGCCTCAAATATTTAACTTCCGCCATGCTGCATGTTCTGGTATGCGCTTTATTGTGCCATCCATTAATGTATAAAGTCTGATAGTTATTCATTGCTAATCAGTTTGAAATAAATCAGGTTACATGTTCAACTGAGCTGAATTTATCCTCTCTTCTGCATCTGACAGGGTGCTTTTAGAACAATAAGTCCCACAAATGTCAGAGCACAAACAAACCTTCATTAGAAGCAGTTCTCTACTATTAGAGAAACTATGATGAGAAACAAAGGACATCACGTCCTCAGAGGCAAACTTTTCGATCATCTAACAAAAGAATACTCCCTGAACTCTGTAAATACGAATTCTTAGCTTGCAATATGAAAGTTCTTGTAGCTGCTGGAAAAAATTGTTACTCAGATAATTCATGCAGTGGAAATGTGCTTAAGTCATTAGCTCCTGGGAACAATTCATGTATATATTATATATTCATATACTTACATAATACTGAAAAGATATGTACATAAAGATATATATTTAAAATCCCTTAGCAGTGGATACCTAAAGTTTCTAATTATAAGGAACTGTCTTTTATCCTCATAAACAAGGCTGTATTTAGTAAAATATGCAGATCACCAACTCTTACGACAAATGACAGAAGCAGAGTAGTGTGTGATATAATATTGTTGTTTCAGTTTAAAGAATGAGTGGTCCTGTCTGTCTTGATGAACTGGGCTTTACTCAGCTAATTGTATGATCTAGGGCCACAATTAATAATGAAGGAGTTTAGGGGAGCATCTCTTTTTAAACTGTTTTGCTGTAAACTCTGATGTGATACGAATAACTTGGTACATATTTTTATTGTGAAACTGAGGAATATAATGTCTTCTTCAGTGAATCACTGAGAGGGCCTGGTTTAAAAAAAAGCTAATTAATCAATTTATTCCCTACATCATTGCAGAAACTAATATGAGGCAGCTTTCAGGGATATAAATGACTGATTAAAAATAAAATTGTTTTCCATATAAAAAATAAAAATAAAACAAAATAATTGGTAAAGGAATGAGTGAAGAAAAAATAAAAGTAGAAAATAAGATAAAGCCCTAAGGATCAGCTTGATGTAAAAGATGATTTTGAGAAATTGCTAAATGTGTTTCAAAAATATATCCAGATCAAATAAGTAATATGCACAAATAACTTGTAGATATTTATTGTTAGATATTTATTTTTAAAGATAATCAAGGAATGATTAATAATTATTAAGTGAATAAAGCTTACTAAAATTTTATATTCTGAAGAGAAAAAAATTGCATGTTTTTTAGAATTTACTGGTAACCTAAACAATGTGGTACCCAAGGAAAGTTGCAAAGCTTTCACTACATACACAGTTGGGATTCCCACTTTTTTTTTCTTTCTTTCTGGAACAATGTTTTATAATCAGGGTATAATTAGTGTTATCCTTACCTAATTATGGTTTTCAATTTTACCTATATCCTTTAAAATTTTAAATTAATGTTAGCTCAACTTTATCTTTATCAACTGATTTTTGTTATAAGTTTAGTTTAACCCTATAGTATATAGTAATGTCTCTTTATAGGAATAGTAGTTTTGGCCAATGAGTTTTTTTTTTTTTTAAGATTTCATTTATTTATTTATTTTATTTTATTTTTTAAAAAGATTTTATTTATTTATTTGACAGAGATAGAGACAGCCAGCGAGAGAGGGAACACAAGCAGGGGGAGTGGGAGAGGAAGAAGCAGGCTCATAGCAGAGGAGCCTGATGTGGGGCTCGATCCCATAACGCTGGGATCACGCCCTGAGCCGAAGGCAGACACTTAACGACTGCGCCACCCAGGCGCCCCTATTTATTTATTTTTTGACACAGAGAGAGACAGCCAGCGAGAGAGGGAACACAAGCAGGGGGAGTGGGAGAGGAAGAAGCAGACTCCTAGCGGTCCTAGAGCACTGGGATCACGCCCTGAGCCGAAGGCAGATGCTTAACACCTGCACCACCTAGGCACCCCTGGCCAATGAGTTTTAAAGATTTATTTATTTGAGAGAGAGCAAGGGAGAGGGCGGGGGAGGGGCAAAAGGACCGGGAGAGAGAATCCCAAGCCAACTCCCAATGAGCACGGAGCCCATCTTGGGGGGCTCCATCAAGGACCCTGAAATCATGACCTGATCACACAACCTTGAGATCATGACCTGAGCTGACATCAAGAGTTAGATACTTAACTGACTAAGGCATCAGGCACCCTGGCCTATGAGTTTTAAAAAGACAAACTTGGAGACATGAAGTTCCCAAATGATTACTTGTACAGTGAGCCATCATTGGTGAAATTATACCCTTAAAGCTATGTTGTTTAATTTATGCATAATACATAACTGGGATATTTTCAAGGAAGTAAGTGAAGTATAAATTAACAATTATTTTCTTAAAAAATTGTGTTAAAGGGGCACCTGGGTGGCTCAGATGGTTAAGCATCTGCCTTTGGCTCGGGTCATGATCTCCAGGTCCTGGGATTGAGCCCCATGTCAGGCTCCCGACCTAGTAGGGAATCTGCTTATTCCTCTCCCTCTGCCTCTCCTGCTTGTGCTCTCTCTGTCTCTCTCTCCCTCAAATGAATAAATAAGATCTAAGAAAAAAAAAAAGGAAGAAAGAAAAAAATTCTGTTAGATACTCACAGATGCTAACAACATCTTTATCACATGTGTTTATTTGTTTTCCAATTCTTTGTTTCCATCTGATTAATTTTCAACATTCGAATTTCATCAAATATTTTTTAAGGGCCAATTATGAGCCATTGTGTCATTTAATCTCACCTTCTCTCCCCCCATGGCCATTATCCAGATAAGAAAACTGCCAAAGGATTGTAGTAAGTGACAGAGGAGAGGTAATTAAAGATACACTTGTAAACATCTTTTAGTATAATATCCTACCAGCTACTCTATAGCACAATTCCCCTTACTTATGTCCTTAGTGGATGCCGTAGTCAAGTCTGAATTTTTATGTCCCTAACCGTGGGCCACACACCTCAATTCAGCAATCTCTTGGAGGCTTGAGAGCTAGCTACACTAACATTCACTGAGTCCTCAGTTCAAGACAGAATATGTATGTAACACTGTAACTCTCCCACCTTAGAACATGAGTTTTCCCTTCAGTAAGTTCTATTCATTTTGCTCTTTAAATGCTTCACTATATTGTTACTCAAGGGATCACAAGTTGATTGCTTTCACATTTTAGATCAAAGCCATTGGATGTTAGTTTATATTCTCCAAAACAATTAGTTAAATTTCTTTCTGTTCTAGAAACAAAATAACACCAACAGACTAAAACAAAATGAGAGGTCAATTCATGGGGTTTGACAGCTGCATCACTAATTTTAAAGATAAAAACTGGCCATCTCAATTTCATTAACAGATCTCCTGCACCCTATTAGAGAGTTAGGAGAACTTGAGTTCTTGAATTTGAGCTGGAGGTGCAAAAAGCCTTATGAGGCCAGTGATCATATGTTTTCCTTGTCCTGTCTTGGCTTATGCCTGTTGCCCTATCATTCATTCTGGTTTAATGTCTGTCCAAATTTTTCAATTTTTTTTAAGGAAACGTTACTGTTATTTATTTTAAGATGCGTTGGGTTGTGTTTCCTAGATTTCTGCTTTGCTTGCAGCTTCTGCCCTAGTCTGGTCTAGTAGTTTGTGAGACCCATGGGCAATGAAAAGATTTCTCACTCTTACATGTGGTTAAATCTGAAAGACAATGACCAGCCTGTCTCTCTACTCCCAAGCTTTTCCAGCTTCCCTTCAGAGACTGTGCACACTGTGCTTGCTGATAAAACAAAGAGCTCTCAGACCTCAGGAACTAAGGACCGCTAACTCCTTCTATGCCAGATGCCCAAAACTGCCAGGACACCAGTGATTGGGGCTAGTAGGAAATGTGGACAGTTTTGCTCATGATGTGAGAAATGTGTGTATGGAAAATAGAGGATGAGAAGTCTGATTTGTAGAGAGTTTCTTGTCATTTATTGTATGGCCTAAATCTACAACCATATTTCATGGTTTGAAAAATTTTATATTGGAATAAACTCTTTTGGCAGCAATAACAGAAAAAAAGAATCAAATGCTTAACGAAATGTTAGCTACTGAATTTACAGGTCTAAAAAAAAAAAGTTGATGCTAAACATGTAACTTGCACAAAAATGTTGTTGATATTTACTACCCATTATGGGAACTATAGGTGTGTCA
This sequence comes from Ursus maritimus, assembly GCF_017311325.1. Lineage (NCBI taxonomy): Eukaryota > Metazoa > Chordata > Mammalia > Carnivora > Ursidae > Ursus > Ursus maritimus. The sequence continues at coordinate 35,184,216 of NW_024424453.1, forward strand.
CTAACCACAACTTCTGGTGAGAAGATGAGAAGTTGCTGAAGAAGCATCGGCGTTCACTTCAAATTCTGTTTGCCTTTTGTTAAAAATTAGAAATTTAGAATCAAAGTATTCAAAGAATGGGCTGGCAAAAATATTCATATTTTGGACATGTAACAAACTGTAATTATTGAAACAATGCTTGCAAACAAGAACATATTGAAATGGTTCCTTACAAAAGGAACGACTAGACAAATTAAATAATGAGAGCTCAACCAGCATAAAAGACTTAATTTTGGGATTTTATAATTGCACTTTGGAATATCTTGGGTTATGGGAAGAATGTTTTGTTGTCACTCCTCTTTGATTGAATATACTTATATATTTTGAAATATTTAAATTTGGCTTAACATTCCAAAGAGATGACTTGTTGATATATCATATAGAAATATTTTGCAAAGGAAATTATTGTAAATAAAAGGAAAAACCCCAATATCTATAAAAATATTTACATTTTTCAATATATAAATATTAAAATTGAGATTAAACTCCATGTAGCATAATTTGCTTTTTATTTACCAGGTACCTTAGCATTTATAGACAGAGTATTTTTTCCAGTTAAAATTTTTATGGCATATAAAAAAAAGATTGAAATATCCCCAATTTCCTATGTATTATCCATAAAATGCATCTTTGAAGAAGTTTGCAGGTAATTTTACACAAAATTGAAAATAATAAGACCATATAGAAAAAATGCATTTTCAAAAAAATGCTAGTGACATGGTACTAGAGATATATGTGAATAAGAACCTGTTTAAAGTACCTAAATATGGGCATGAATACTTTTTCTGCCTTTGCTGTTTCTAAACTTACTTCTCTTGGTAAATTTTTATAGGGCTTTACAATCCTTTTTAAAAAATTTCTAACTATTTCAGGGTGTACTTAAAATCAAGGATAGTCACTGATGAAATCGGTATAACTATCCGAATCTGAAAATGGACATTGTTTATATTTAATATTCAGATAAGGTAAAGAAGTATTTTAATGTTGTTTTACTACAAAGATATGTGCTATTTTTATTTTTAGGAAGAATTTTATTTTGAAAATAGTTATTGAATAGAATTTTTTTTTGGTTTGCCAATATATTAAAACCAAATTGCCAGTTCTTAATTAAATATTTTTAAATAATGTAATTTAATTATTTTTATTGCTCCCATTCACTGTTAAATGTGCACTGATTTGCATGACAACTTACATGGTCTCGCCGCTTATTTTTAGAGAATATATGAAAATTGGAGCACCTGGGTGGCTCAGTTGGTAGAGCATGAAACTCTTGATCTTTGGGGTCATGAGCTTGAGCCCCATGTTGGGCATAGACTTTACTTAAAATAAAAAGGGGTGGGACAGCTGGGTGGCTCTGTCGGTTAAGCATCTGCCTTCCGCTCAGGTCATGATCCTGGGGTTCCTGGATCGAGCCCAGCATCATGATCCTGGGGTTCCCGGATCGAGCCCAGCATCGGGCTTCTTGCTCAGTGGGGAGCCTGCTTCTCCGTCTGCCTGCCACTCCCCGTGCTTGTTCTCTCTCTCTCTCTGACAAATGAATAAATAAAATCTTTATTATAAAATAATAAAATTAACCATATTAAAAAAATTAACCATATAAAAATCAAATTCAGGAATTTGATTCTACTGTGAACTGAGGTTCCCACTCTCTGTCTCTCCTCTTTGTCATAAATATTTGTGATCTTGGAAATGCAGTTACATTGGTTAAACATGACTGTGGAGCCTATCCCTCTCTTTAATGGACCAGTTTCAGAGTTGACTGAGTAGAAGCCCCCAAAGCTGACCTGAAATTGCAAGTGATAGTTTTATTTATTTTTTTATTTTTTTAAGATTCTATTTATTTATTTGACAGAGAGAGAAAGAGCACAAGTAGGGGGAGTGGCAGGCAGAGGGAGAAGCAGGCTCCTCAATGAGCAAGGATCCCAAGCCGGGCTTGAACCCAGGACTCTGGGATCATTAGCCCAGCTGAAGGCAGACACCCAACTGACTGAGCCACCCAGGCGTCCCTGCAAATGATAGTTTTAAATTATGATACCTTCTTCCACAAATAGAGAGAGAGAGAGAGTTCTCAAGGGGATTAGAAAAAACTTGAGGGATTAAAAAAACAAAAAAACACACATCACACAGATGGTTGTCTGGTTTTCTTTTCCTTTAAGTTGATATTTCGTCCAAAATATTTTTTACAGTATTTAGCAAAAAATTTTAAACTAGTTGGGAGAAAAAAAACTGGTATTGGGGAGGAGAATCACACTCCGTTGTAAATGAGGTATTGGAAGAGATCTTATCTTCACTCTTATAAAGGAAATCAAGGTGCTTCTAATGAACTTCAGGAACATTGGACTATTCACTCAAATGCCCCAAGAAATCTTTATACTTGGTCTTCCTGAGTCCTGTCAAGGTAGAGGACAAGTATATATACAAGGAGACCAAGTAAGCAGGTACAAGGAGTGTTTTCCTACACTTATTTTATGAGTAGATGGTTATAAAAAGAAACCAAAAGAGAGATCAAATGAATATAGTGTTTAAACTACCCACCTACCCATTCACCCACCTATCCACCCACTCAATCATTTATATGTTCGACTAATAGTTAATGAGCACATATTTTTTTTTTACATATATCATTAGCAAAAATAGCAACACCTGACCTTGATCTTAAGTTGTGTACAATCTAATGTGGGGATTGAATCTCAGTGAGTATATTTCAGTGTGGCTAGAGGATTTCTGCTTGTATGCCACTATGTGGGGGCAAGATGAGTTCGTTTCTGAGAACTTAGGAAAATATTATCTTAGAGTTACTCTTTATGTTAGTAAAATTCCCATCCTTAGGTAAATACAGTTCATCTCCACTTAACTTTTCTAGTTCATTTCGACAAATGTTTATTGATTACTTAGAAGCCAGGCATGGGAGTACAGAAAAAACTGACAAAACACCACCCCGCACACAAACAAAGAGAACCATAGGCACATACGGATAATCTGAAAACCACCCACTGATGCTCTAACCAAGGCTGTGGGAGTACAGAGAAGGTGCACCTACTCAGACCTGAGAGTGGTGGAAAAGGGAAATGGTATCAGAAAAGACATCTAGGAAAAGTCTTAAAGGATGGATGAAAATTAGTCAGATAAAAAAGAGAGGGAAGGACATTCCAGAAGTGGGAAACGTATGAGCAGAGGCACAAAGGCAATAAAACGTACGGCGGGGAATTACAAGCACACTGGTGCTGCAAAAGCATAAAGAGGACAGCAGACATCGTGGGCAGGGGATGGGCTGGAGGGCAAGACTGGGATCTGTCATGCAGGGACTAATGGGCTTTCAAGAAGACTGAGGCTTGAGACATCATTGAACCAGTTTTAAGAAGAGAAAGCTATCAAAAACAAGGAATGGGCAGCGGTAAGAGAAGAGCTAGGAAAGTGTGACATCACACCTGCCAAGGAGGCCTTTCAAGAAGGAAGTTGTCTTCGTAACAATCGACAGAGATGTGCATTCAAGTAAGAGATGAAAAACGGTTTTTGGAGAGAACAGTTAGTTTGCAAGGAAGATATTAAGGCTAAGTGTAGACAGTATTAGTCTGCTCTGTAGACTTGGTGGCTGGCACATAATGGGTGCTCAAAAAATGTTTGTGAGACAACGAAAGAATAAATAAGTACATTACAGTTGGTCCTTGAGCAAGGTAGGGTTTGGGGGTACCAATTCCCTTGTGGTTGAAAATCCATGGATAACGTTGACTCCCCTAAAACTTAACCACTGATAGCTTACTGTTGACGGGATGCCTTACCAGTAACATAAACAGATTAGCAGATATTTTGTATGCTGTGTATTTTTTATACTGTATTCTTACAGTAAAGTAAGCTAGAGAAAAGAAAATGTTCTTAAGAGAATTGTAAGGAAACTAGCCTTTACAGCACTGTACTGTAAAAATCCACACGAGTGGACCTGTACAGTTCAAACCTGTATTGCTCAAGGGCCATTGCATATAGAATTATACTGAATAAAGGACCTCTTTTGAGAATACAGAAGCAGGTCTCTGTGCTTAGATTATTATAATGGTCTAAGACTGTATCAAATATTATACCTAAGAAAATGGTGATAATACTTCTCGCTTAATTATGTTATGGTAATACAAAACAATCTGTTAATATCTATGAAGTATTTTGAGATCTCAGAAGTAGGCATTGCAGGGATATATTTTTATTATGTCCCTTTCCATACCAATATGCACAAATAGATGACTGAATTATGCCAGTGACAAAATAAGTCCAATGTGTAATTGGACTCACTTAATTTAGAAGTGATCGTTTGTATGTCCTGAAATATGCCAAGTTGTGTCTAGAAGGCCGTGAACAGCTGTCTTATGTAGCTAATGGCTTTTCTCACCAAAAATGTAAAAAGCACATATAATAGTCATCCCAGCATGATGCGTTTTGGATATTGAAGGTGGAGTAGAGGGAGATTTTCTTGCATGAAATTTCCTGTAATTGGTATGAATTTAGGGATTACTTTTTTCTACATATGGTTCAGGGTATTCAGTATACCTACCATCAACTGGCAATTCTACTAAGATTTTTAAAATAAGAAACTAATTACAGCTGAACCTAAAAAAACTCTAACAATATAGTCTTTGCCTGTTTATCTTCTTACTCTGCAAGTTGAGAGAGTCAAATGCTAAATGTTTCGGAAATTAATTTCCCAAGATTCAATTGCAGTTTAAGGAAATGAGTCATTTACTCTTCCTGTCAATGCTGCAGGAGAGGAGCTCTGCAAAAGTTTGCCAGTTTGAAAATTTCTACATTATGGGGCGCCTGGGTGGCACAGCGGTTAAGCGTCTGCCTTCGGCTCAGGGCGTGATCCCGGCGTTATGGGATCGAGCCCCACATCAGGCTCCTCCGCTCTGAGCCTGCTTCTTCCTCTCCCACTCCCCCTGCTTGTGTTCCCTCTCTCGCTGGCTGTCTCTATCTCTGTCGAATAAATAAATAAAATCTTTAAAAAAAAAAAAAAAAGAAAAGAAAATTTCTACATTACGTTTTTACTCATACGGGGACATTGCAGTCGTTGTACTTGTACTTACTTTCCAAGAGTACACATTTACTGTTTCAGATGTCATTATTTTTATTCCTATTGTGTGTCTTCAGTGTATAATAAAATATTGTGAATGATCTGTTCAGAAATTGTCCGATTGCTACCAGATAATAATCCTTAGGGTTAAATTAACACCCTAATTTTATTTGGACATGTTTTCAAGGACTTGAAAGATTGAAAACAGTGATGTTTGATTCTCCATCAAGCTCCTATAACAGAACACTCGTCTATGTTGCAATACTGCTGAGTACCACAAGGCACAAATAAGTGTAAGTTTTAATCCTTATTCTCAGAAGTTTGCAAGCCTATCAGAGAGAAGGAACCATATATAAATCACTAAGAGAACAATTAAGTGCAGAGCAAGTTTTTAAAAAAAATCTTTTAATAAGTACAGGTGAGCAAATTTTTATTTATCTATTTATTTTTAAGCAATCTCTATGCCCAAGTAGGGCTTGAACTCATGACCCCGAGAGCAAGAGTTGCATGCTAGTCAGGCAGCCTGGATGCTGATCACCTTAGAGCCTCCTGCATGTGTGAAGGTGCTTAGGGATGGGGGAGAACCATGGGCTCAGGACATCAAAAGAGGCTTCATGGGGGACAGGTTCTTTTTCCTATTTTTGTTCATGTTGATAGTAGTCCCAAAGGGAAATTTGTTTCACCCAATTTGTACTAGAATTCTCTTCATGAGTGGGAGATGGGAAAAGGGGAACTGAATTTGCCGTT
>NW_024424453.1:35190076-35294151 GCF_017311325.1 Ursus maritimus
AGGGTTAAAGCAAGGGATCAAGAGATAACAAATCTTCAACATTTTGGGACCTGAGAGGTGTTTTTCCATAGTCTCCTGGTTCAAAATTGGACAGGTCTGCTATGAGCATAGCTAATTTTTACTCAATCCTTTGAGACTTGCAGTAATAGGGAAGTGGATCCTTAAAGAACTTGAAAGTCTTTTAAGGGGCGCCTGGGTGGCACAGCGGTTAAGCGTCTGCCTTCGGCTCAGGGCGTGATCCCGGCGTTCTGGGATCGAGCCCCACATCAGGCTCCTCCGCTATGAGCCTGCTTCTTTCTCTCCCACTCCCCCTGCTTGTGTTCCCTCTCTCGCTGGCTGTCTCTATCTCTGTCAAATAAATAAATAAAATCTTAAAAAAAAAAAAAAGGTCTTTTAAATGTATATATATTTATATGCTTCCCCCCCAAAAAATATATGGGGATATATATATGCTTTCCCAACTTCTTCTATGGCTATTCTGGTATTAGCTTTTGTTTAAAGCGTTACGACTTTTTACTGTAGAAGATTCACTGTGATCGCCATTGCAAGCAAACCAATAATCTCTTTTGTGCTTTGAAGTTTATTTATTAATGAAAATAAATCACTAACACATACTTTTTTCACTTGGTAGAATAATTTGTATTTCTTGAACACAATGTCATTCCATTTCCTAAGGCCAAAGAAGTATATTCATCTAGAAAATAATGCTCATAAATTTAAGAAAATATTTGAATCATTTAAAAATAGAGTAGGGTCTTGCAAGCAAAGCTAAATTAATCTTTGGGAGTTTGGAGGGTTATTTAACTCTTACCCAGAGATTGGCTATTACATTGTAAAGCATTCAAACTAGTCATGTGGACCGCCTTGCAGTCCCTTGCAGAAGTCCGCAAATGACCCTGTTTTCACATCTGTTCTCAAAGCACAGCTCCGTCTACTGGATTCCAAGCAAAAAACAGCTTTGCTTATAGGGAGATGTATTGTCAACGGTAGCGTGAAACTTGAGAGAAGTAGTGCTTGTTCACTCCAAATGCCAATGTGGAGTCACATCCTGAGCCATATGCTTGCTGGGAAGGCCAGCAGAACTATTAGTGGAAGAGTTGCAGGTATCTGATGAGTTATCTGTCATCTGTGTAATGTGTTCTCCTGTTTTCTCACTATTACTACAGCCTGGGCTGGAATGAGAAAGGAAGGCCTCAGGCTTTGAGCTCCAGAGAATTCTTGGGGGAGGCACTAGATAGCCTGAGGCTGGAGATTTGGTTCAAGAGAACAGCATTCCAGATCTTCCTTTGTGAAAAGTAACCAAGGGATCGTGGACAGTTTACACTCTTCTCTGGTGTTCTCTTTCTTTCTTTGCAGAATGTGGAGTTTAAGCTAGATGATTTCCAAGATCTCTCCCAATTCTAATAAAAGGCCCTTTTAGAATTTCCCACTTATTTCTAAGAAAGTCTTTAATATTTCAAGAGCGAAGAACCCTGCCATTGCATTTAAGAATGAAGAGAGAAAGGCAAGGAATGGACAGCAGCCCTAAGCTCTCACCTATGACTCCTTTTCTATCTCCTTGCTTTCTCTTCTGCCCATTGTCTGATTTTCTCTAAAGCGACATTACCCAAATGCATAAAATCAAATTATATCCTTCTGGACCGTACACCTAGCTATGTGATGATTAACGTCCTGATTATTACACAGGGCTTGGTAGAAAATAATGTGAGAGCCCTACCGCTAGCTTAAATAAAGGCTTCTATTTGGGGTTCCAATCTCATTTAAAGTGTGAGATGTGAGAGAATTCATTTTACTATTTCACCTTCTTTTGTATGATACTATTTTTTTAACATTGCTTTCTTCAAAATTGTCTTTATATTTCCGAAATTTCATTGTGGTGGGTTCCGAGCCATTGTGAAATGGCTGTGTTAGTGTTATAGCAGGTTAAGTTTCATACACCTATCTGTAAAAATAAAGTAATAAAAGTGGGCAATCACATATGTCCTAATAGGAGATACTCGCGTTTCTTAGCAAGTCAAATGAGAGAGAAAGGACCTTGGCAAGGATATCATGGTTGGTTCCTTGGAAAGCACCACCTGGATGGAGCTCTGTTAGTACCAAACTCTGGAAACATGGTGAATTTCTGGTAATAGTGCTAATAGCTACCTTTTTTCTCAGTAATATGAAATCAGAATTTTCTCAGGAAAACTTTTCCTTGCTACCTAATATTCAAATGTTTTTATTTCAGTCTAGTTAACGTCACTATTCCCAGCTCTCGTTTGGATTATTTCAGTTCTCCAGTATGACCATAGTACTTGATGCTCTCATTGACCACATGTTTTAGTCACTTATTCTACATATATTTATGATATGCCGGCCATTTTCAAAGCATGCATAGGGTGGGGCCCCTGAATGGCTCTGTTGGTTAAGCCTATGCCTTTGGCTCAGGTCATGATCCCAGAGTTCTGGGATAGAGTATTGCATCAGGCTCCCAGTTCAGCGGGGAGCCTGTTTCTTTCTCTGCCTCTGTTGCTCCCTCTGCTTGTGCTCTTTCTCTCTCTGTCAAATAAATAAATAAATAAATAAATAAATAAATAAATAAAATCTTAAAAAACAAACCAAACCCCCCCAAAACCCCAAAGTATGCATAGCGGAAAGAGTAAGAAAAACCTAGACAATGATAAAAATGCAAGAGCAAAATGCCAGCATGACAGTGATAGAACAGATGTCAGGAGGATATGCATGAGTTATTTCCAAATGGGTTAACACCAAGAACCTTGATTTAAAGGCAGGGAATTTACTGCTCAATGGAATAATCAGGGGAGGCTCCATGGAGGAGGTGGAGTATTGAAAGACATGGATTGGAATAAACAGAGAAGGCAGGATGGTATGAACCAAGGCTATGTTTCTCAAAGGCCCTGTACCACTGCTGATATGCACAATATACAGAAGTAACATTAAATAATATTCAACTACACAGTGACAGAGTTTTCTTTTTCCAATCATCTTTCAGTATTTTTATTCAGGAAAAAAAGGCCTCAATTTCATGCTGCTGCATCTGTAACCCCTTTCCATACTGTTAATTAACTAGTCCCTCTTCCCTCCCTTTGTTCTTTAACACATAGGCCCAAATATGATAGCAGACTATAGTAACTAGAATTCAACAAAAAGGGCTTCAGATTGCATTTATTTTTTAGTTCTCTTCACCTTATGGAAAATAATGTTAGATTTCTACTTAAAGTTGTGGTATAAAATATTTTAATCAAATAAATGTATTTAAGTGAAAACTTCAATAATTCAGGGAAAAATGGAGGCAAATACTAGTACAAGTGTTATGTAGATAGTGCAAAATTTGTTTGGGTGGTATACGAATGCATTTGGGAAAACACTGAATTATAATATAATTTATACTTGGGATGGTAAGTAGTTCCATGTGGTGACAAGGAGAGTCATGATGGAAAGTAGCCAGAATAAGATTGAAAAGGTAGACTGTGAGTAGATCAGGGAGATCAGAGGAATACTAGATTCATGAACATTATTCATGTTATATCTTCTCTTGGGATTCTGTTACTACCTCCTCTATTCAAATATTAATAACTATGTTTTACTGATTCTTTCTTAGATACCAGGTATTGTATTAAGTATTTTACATACAATTATCACATTTTTTAAAATCACAATTATGGTAAGAGGAAGGTATTAGTTTGAGTGTGGAGTGAAGAGTCTTACCAGAGGGTAAACAGCTAATTGCTAATACAGTTGAGTTTGGAGCCCAGGCCTATTTGATTACAAAGCTCCTATTCTTTATTATGCCTAGAAACCCTACTCATCGTCAGGCCCCAACCTGAATACTAGCTTTTTCTGTCTAGCCGAACTTGCCAACAGATGGCCAATCTCCTCTTTGGTCTTTCTGCAGCTAGCAGTATGCATTTCTGGGTAGTAATTTTCTTCACTTCTTCACTAGAATTGCTTATCCGGCCTCTATGGACAAGGTTGTGAGAGCCCAGATGGCCCGTTCACATGTCTTAAGGCATTCAGCACTGTACTTTTCTCTGGATCAAGTCTCCTATTGTTTGAATTGAGCTAAATTTTCTTCCTTTGCTATGGCTTATCACAGAAGTACAGCTGTATCACCTCAGAGTGGAGGTGGGAACAGGAGCTCTGGGGAAGATAACTCAGGAACCACCTGGAAAGGCTTTGCCTTTGTCAGACTCCAAGAATCTAATTAATTAATTTTGAACAAATCAGCAACTCTTTGGATTTGTTAAATCGTTTTGGATTTTTTTTTTTTTTAATATCTGAGTTTCAAATATCTGGGTTAAGTAGAACAGAAGTGGATACCTGATAATTATAGACTTTTAGATCCCAGAAGAGAATGTTAAAGAATATCTTAACCAACTTCTTTATTTTATCAATGAGGAAACTGAAGACTAAGGAGGTTTCATGAGTTCCTTAAGGCCACAGAACAAGTTAAGAGCAGACTTTTAACTAAAGATCTCTTGATTCCTAGTAAATCATCTTCTGTATTGATGGCTTTGAGCTGGGAGGGCATGTGCTCCTTCTTTTCACCTAATGTTGGAATCCCTGTAGTATCTCTGACTGATGGACAACAGATACAGAGCAGGGAGCAGGAACTCATTACCTTTGGAAGCAATCTATTCCATTTTAAATGAAAACTCCCTCTTTTAAATCCAATATAACTTCACAATCATGTCTGTTGCTGTAAACACCACAGAGTGTTCCAGGGATCCCTTTTTGGAAGCTGTCCTCTTTACATCCTTATCCACTCTTGTGATACTGTCCTTCTTAAGACTTTAAATACATCTGTACATTGAAGACTTTCAAATTCATAGCTCTAGACCATTCTTTTCCTATGAGCTTTATTTCCATGTACAACTATCTGCTGGATAATCCACCTTTGAATGTCTAGATTTAATACAAAACCCAGTCTTGATTACACCTTCCCATGAAAAAGCTCTCTCCCATCCCTTAGTCTTCTTTATCTCATGAGGCTTTATTTTTTCAGTTCCCCGGGGCCAGGAGGAACCTGAAGTCATCCTGATGTGTCTTACTCTCTTTCATTGTGCATCTAAACCATCATTTACCTTATTAGCTCCACTTTAAAATTACTTCCAGAATCCAACTAACTCCAGTGTTCTCATTGTAGTCCAGGCTATCAATTTGTCTTGCACAGACAACTCCCCCACCACCCTGCCTGCACAGACTGTTCTCCTCACAGCAGGTGGAACAAATCAAAGTCCTCGCCGTGGTCTAGAATCTCCTTAGCATGATCTGAAAGCTTCAGCTTTCCTTCTGCCTTTGTCACCCACTCCTCTCCCTCACTCTCAGTCTTGGCTAGGACCATGCCTCCTCACTGTGCCTTGAACGTGCCACACGAACTTCCACCTCCAGCCCTTTGCACCCATACTTGCAGACTCTCCGATTAACACACTCTTCCCTCTGATATGCCCACCCACACCCACTCCATCAGCTGCCTTCACTTCTGTGCCCACCTAATCAGAGAAGACTTTGCTGCCTACTGTCTCCAACACATTATCCCAATACTCTGATTAATTTTTGTTCATAGCATTTATCACCATCTGACGCACTATGCTTTGACATGTTTGTTTGTTTTTTAACCTCTGCATATCACACAAAAAGTGTGAGCTGGGATTTCATTTTATTGTTGTTGTTTCCTGCAGTTTTCCTCAGTGTCTAGAATAGTGTCTTCAAAAGCAATAAATAAATATTCGTTAAATGAATATCTCCTTCAACTTTGCTATCTAGCCAGGTCTTTTATTTGTACTGTGTTGTTTCTGCAACTCACATGCAGGAATTTGCCTTTATTCCAGTAAACACTATAATTTTAGTTTGGGGTCATTAGGCAAAGTTGGCAAAATCTTTTCAAATCTGGATTTTTGCTAGAAAATGTTAATTTTCATGTTAATTTATGATGCTTATATTAATTTTTGATGATTATTAATATTAGCCACAGTTACCATGTATGGAACACTTATGTGACTAGCACTCTGCCAACTATTTTACGATATTATTTTACTTGATCCTTACAATGACTCTGAGCCTATAGCTTTGGGCAGAGCAGTCTCTACTTACCCTCTTTATGGCAGTACTGGAGATAAACTGGATCCTTGGTGTTTCTAAAAAGTAGACAGGAGCAACCTGCCATTTCTGCAAATGCTTTCCATAGCTTAGTATCCCATGGTAATAATGAAAGGACAACAGGGATTGTTACTATCTGTTGAGTACTTACTGTATGCCAGGCACTGTGCTTGGCACTGTAGAAAATGTTATTTAATCTGTGCAAGAATTTTATATAATGGATGTTACCCCTGTTTTCCAGAAAAGGAAACTATGCAGAGTGGGTACTAGTAGGGTGAAGTTGAAACCCCATCCAGGTCTCCTTCCTGGGCTGGAAGTACTATGTTGGTTACCAACTTGTCTCGGCTCCCAAAGCACTTTTCAAAATATGCTCTGTGTTAACTGAATTCCAGTAGAGGGTGCTACAGGGACACTGCAGGTGTGTGTGTTTGGGGGTGGGGGGGGGGAGTGCTCTTCTGCCCATTTCAGAGGGGTGTTGGAGAATGGCAGTGTGAGTGCAGACTTAGCCTGGCCTCAATCTTTCCACAGCCCTCTTGACAAAAACCAGAGCCTCAGCGTAGCTCCCACCCGACCCCCTTGCTCCCGTCAGCATCTAGATTTCCACCACGCACACCCACATTATCAATTGCTGATCATCCGCTCCTTGCTCGCTCTCTGAACTCCAGCGGGTGGTGGCCTACTGCTTGCCCAGCAATCCAGACCACATCCAGCCTGGCCAAACCAGTGTACTTCTCTGCTCTCTGGTGGCCTGAACCACATTTTTCTTCCAGTCTGCCCTTCCTGGGATTTTTCTCCCTCAGCCCTAGCATGCTATACAGTTTTATCATAGTAATTACTTATACCAACATTTTTCTGTTTAACTTACTGTATGATTTCTCTATCCGATTGGCTCCAGACTGCTATAGGCCCATCCTGTAGCTGCTACAAGTATTGGCTGGTAGACTCCCAGTTGCCCCCATCCTCAGATAATTGCCCTCAGCCAATGGGAGCTGCCTTGTCCGGGAGGTTAACACACTCCCCAATCCTTCCTCTCCATCTGTGGGCCAGGGCCAATGACTAACGCACAAAAACCAACTCCTTGGACTACAGGCAGGGATAATTCAGGGGTATATTTGCTTTCCAGAGTTCCCCTATTGATCAGGTCAAGGTTAAACTTTACCAGAAACCATGGCATTTCTCCCCTTCTCAATTCTGCTCCCCTTATTCTCTCATAAGCTTTTCCTGAGAGTATTCCCTCAATAAATTAGGTATATCTTAATATTTGTTTCAGGCTCTGCATTTGGAGAACTTGACCTCAGACATGTACCAAGGTGACAGAGCTAGAAGGTGATGAAGTTGGTGTTTGTACTAGGCTTATCTGACTCCAAAACCTGTATTCTTAACCATTATGTTCTCATGATTGAAATAATCTCCCTCTTCTAGCAAGTTCTCCCTAACCCAGTATGTCTTCTATGCTGAGCCATGTTGGCTTTGAAGATGGATTGTCACTGGTTCAGAGTGAAGTTTGTGATTACTGTTCAAGAGTGTCCAAGACCTGTGCCCACTGTTACAAAAGGTCCACATGCCCCTTATCTGCTCCCTGGAGACTTACACACCCCCTGCTTTTATTGCCTTGGTCCTCTCCTTTTCTCCACTAAAGAGTGTGGCTCAACATCCTGATTGGAACTCTACCTTTCCAGTTCCCCGAAGTGAGTTGGCTTGTTTAGCTAAATCATGCTGTGCTTCTCCAATCATGTTTATTTGGGGTAAACTAGTTCTCTGTGCCTTAGGATTTGTGCACTGGCATTCACTAAGGTTCAGAAACTAAGATGACAGCTTGACACTTCAATGTCTTTTAGGTAAATGGTAGTTTTTATTGGGGGCCATAGAAGCAGGTTTATTTGTAACTCCTGCTACCACACACTGGCACTTAATGGGGATTGTGGGGGAGGAGAGAGAGTTGAAAGGCTGTTCAGGGACCTGAGAACTAGGAGGACCTAGATTTACCAGAAATCGTGTGTCAATCTTGAAGATAATTGGGCCAACACTGCATGAGGACAGCTTGTTTCAGCCCATTCCATTTTCAGATGCTCTAACATACAGTGAAAGATTCAGCAGACAAGTCAGCAAGTCTTGGATTTAATTGTCTCTTTTCCATGATCCCAACATGTATTCTGGTTCTGTGGTTTGCTCTTTTGACCACCATATGCAGATTCTTTGGGGGATTTCTCTGCCTAGCCAATGCTCCCCAGTTGACCCTGAGTGACTCCTGTTTTCTCTTTTGGTAATAAGTACTTGACAGTGACACAACTTCTCTCCCTTCCCCCCAAAAAACAAACTAATAAATGAAGAACTGGTGTTCTTGGCCGGCTTTCCTTTCTTGAGAGAGGCGATTGATTCGACTGCAGAAGGTGGCTCCACTCTCCTGCACTGCCACGTTTTCTTTGTGGCTGGCTGAAGTACAGCTGTAGCTAATTCAGTCACATTTTTAGTTGTCCCACAGTTAGATGAAATTATTAGCCATCCCTACAGAGTGTCAGCAACTGCAAATAGAATGTGCCTTTGAAGGCAGCCGAATCCAACTGGGAATTGAGAAATTAATAGGAATTTAGAATAATGGGCATGCTTGCAATGAACCATTTATGGGTTCAGAAACCCAGTTCCTCTGGTAATTTGAATGATCAGTTTTGCTAATAAAGTTTGTCTATGTTTAGTGAACCTGCTGGCTCTACCTGTCATTCACAAACAACTTGAATTATCACTTTCCCATCAAATTTTGCCCTTTCCCTTAGCTTGCTGTCTCTTGGCGCTGATTTCCTCCATGCAGGCAAGGAATGGAGAGAGAAAAAAAATAGGAAGAGGTTTTAGCACCAGCTGGGGCAAGCTGGCCTCCCTTTACATCAGGGTGAAGTGTGTTTATTTTATCCAGGTAATGGATGAAATTCAAATGGTACCACATTTATTTGAAGATTTATTTATTATTTGAGAGAGAGCCAGCGAGTGGGGGGGCAGGGACAGAGGGAGAGAGAATCTTAAGCAAACTCCCTACTGCGCCCACGGCAGGGCTCATCTCATGACCCTGAGATCACGACCTGAGCAGAAATCAAGAGTCCGTCGCTTGACCGACTGAGCCAGCTAGGCGCCCTGCAGCCACCTTTATTTGAAAGGGCAGATATTCTCAATCGAAATACCCAATTACGATCAATATCTACTGGTAGTTCTTGACCCTTTTTCTTAGTAGATCTGCACATGTCATGATCCGCCCTCATCTGACTACAGTGGAAATGAGCAAATGTCACTGGCAGCTTCAACATTTTTAACAATTAAAGCGATTCCTCCTACCAGGAAAGCGAGTTAGAGTCTGCCTGCCACCTTGACTTACATGCTCCGAGCCCCTTTTGTAGAACTTCTGTTTTCCCCGTGGAACAGAAATGTCTGCCCCTTAAGGAAATGGAAAATGCTGTGCACCCCCCAAATACATCAGGAACCCCTTCTGTGTTCTCTGCAGTTTCCCCAGGGGTTAGAGTGGTGCTCTCCAGGAAACAGCTTTCCACAGAATTGATTTTTCCATTTGGCCCCTGAGATTGCGGCAGCCTGGCGGCGGGCCAGGTTCTGGGTGCTGAGGCTCCCTGAGAAGGGCGAGGAAGGAGCCAGGGATCTGGAAGGCAGGCCGAGCAGGCTGAAAGCATGGCTCGTGCGTGTCAAGCACAGTGGCGAAGAGCCCACACTGTAGGTTTTCCACCACGTTGTAGCTGTGTGAGCCGAGAGCAGGTATTTAACATCTCTGAGACTATTTCTTCATCTTGAAATAGAAAGTGATAACAGGATGCACCTCATGAGGTTATTGTGAGGGTGAAATGAGGGATTCATGTTAGGTCTTAACACAGCCCCTTGCAGACGGCTAATATTTTTGCTTGTGTACCAGTGTCATCACTGCTAATACAGCTTGAGGGGCAATGATCTGCCTTTGTTGCAAAGCATTCTGTTTTAGTTTATCTAGCCAATATGGCTTAAGAAATTTCACCTCACATTTCTCTAATTTATAAAAATCTGTCGTGTTCAAACTTTTGAAGCTGGTGAGCATTTTGGAAGCAGGTGAGCATTTCGGAAGCAGGTGAGCACTCATACAGAGGTAAGAGCAGTTGTAATTAACACATGCGTTGCTTTCTGGAGGTAAAACATTTTAAGAGCTTGAAAAGATTGTCTTTAATATATGATGTTTTTTTCCTTTATAAGCAATTTTATTTTTTTATTTGTTCATCAAAACCTGTGTCCAGGAAAAATACATACTGGTTTACATATTTAACAAATACTTCTATGATTTTTACTGAGTGCTGAGCAAGTGCTGTTGCTTTAACTCACTTAATCCTTATTATGACAGTATCAAGTCGCTTCTTCTGTTATTACCCCCTTTTTACAAATACATACATTGAGGCATTAGGCAATTAAGCAAGTTGCTCAAGATCCTGTAGGGAGTGAGCTTTCCAGGCAGGATTCTTATCCAGGCAGCTGCGGCCTCAGAGTCCATGCTTGTAGGTGTCTTGTGGTCTAGCCTGTTTGTGTTGTGAAGCTTTAATTATTTTTTAAAAGATTTTATTTATTTATTTGAAAGAGTGAGACAGAGCTAGTGACAGAGATCATGAGGAGGGAGGAGGAGACGCAGGTTCCCTGCACCGGGGGCTCAATCCCAGGACCCTGGGATCGTGACCTGAGCTGAAGGCAGACACTTTTTTTTTTTTTTTAAGATTTTATTTATTTGACAGAGAGAGAGAGACAGCCAGAGAGAGAGGGAACACAAGCAGGGGGAGTGGGAGGGGGAGAAGCAGGCTTCCCTCCGAGCAGGGAGCCTGATGTGGGGCTCGATCCCAGAACCCTGGGATCATGACCTGAGCAGAAGGCAGATGCCTAATGGCTGAGCCACCCAGGCGCCCATGTATTGTGAAGCTTTTAAATGACGGGAGCTGGGATTATTTAAATTGTTCTATGTGTCTGTCAATACGAGATTTCAGGGTTGACATACAGTCACCTTATGTAGTCAGTTTAGGACTGTAGCATTAATTAGGAATTTTCCCTTTGCATGAGGCCATGTATTTGAGGAGTTAGGGAAGCAGGGAATGCCATGAAGTGGGGTTACGGATTCCCTCTTAAGAACCTGTGTGACAGATACCAGGAGCCGGTGGAGTTGAGTGAATTAAGCTGTTTTCATTGCCCTAAATGACTCTAAACTAGGTTCTGAGACCGTTGCTATTCTGAATCACCTTATAAGTCTCTGCTTAGTGGTTCAAAGTAATTCTATCCAGCACAAAGAGAAGAAGCCCTATACAACGACACCAGCTATTACCACTTAGCTTTTTTTCCCTTCTGATAAATAATGTGAGAATTTTAAGAAATTTAAAAACTCTGTTAACCATAATGAACCCCATGGACTTAGGAGACTGTTTTTTTGTTTTTGTTTGTTTGCTTGTTTTTATGCTTCAACTGGCTTGTGTATGCTTTTGAAGCAGGTGATGGACTTCTCTGTCTTCCCTCTTCATTGATGATGCCTGATCTGCCGACAGCGGGCTGCTCTCACAATACCATCTGGCCATGGTCTTGCCCCATGAGCTCTCCCTGACGTACAGTCTCCTGGGTGTTTTCCTGCGTCACTGGTGACTCTTTATCAACCTCTTTGCCTTGTTCTCCCCTTTTTGAGACTTCATAAAGTTGGAGTGCTCTAGAACCCAGCCTTTGAGCAGATCATATAACCCCTCTGCTGAAAAGGCTGTCATGACTCTTCATCCGAGATCCTGTATTAAAACCCTTTGTCATCTGCTCCTTGCTCTCTCTCTGGCCTGATCGCCTACTGTTGGTTTGCTAGGGCTGCCGTAACACAGTGACGCAGACGGAGTGTCTTGAACAACGGCAATGTGTTATCTCACAGTTTGGGAGGCTGGAAGTCTGAGACCAAGCTGTCAGCAGGGCTGTGCTCCTTCCCTCAGAAGGCACTAAGGGAGGCTCTGTTCCAGGCCTTTCTCCTGGCTTCTGGTGGCTTCTTGGTTTGTGGCTGTGTCACTCCAGTCTTCACACTGTGTTCTGCCTGTGTACGTGCCTGTGTCCAAATTTCCCCTTTTTGTAAGGACATTAGTCCTGCTGGACTCGGGGCCTGCCCTACTCCAGTATGAGTCATTTTAATTAATTACATCTGCATTGGCTTTAATTCCAAATAAGGCCACATTGTGAGGTACTGGGAGTTAGGACCTCAGCATATGAATTTTGGAGGGACACAGTTCAACTGCTAGCACTACTATGCTTCTTCATGTTCACTGGGGGTACCATGCTGCCTTCTTTGCTGCTCTTTGAGTGCTTGGATGTGCTTCTGCCCGAAGGCCTTTGCATTGTCTGTTCCCTTGCCTGGAACACTGCCACGCCCCAGCTGTCCACATGACTCACAAGGTGCCCCCTTCTCCAGTCTGTCTTCAAATAGGCCCTCCTTAGTAATGCTTCCTTCTCCTGATCGTCTTACTTAAAATCATATCGCAATTCTTCCCCATGCCCCCCAGTTCCCTTTGTCTATTGTTTTTTTTTTTCTTTTTTAAAGATTTTATTTATTTATTTGACAGAGATGGAGACAGCCAGCGAGAGAGGGAACACAAGCAGGGGGAGTGGGAGAGGAAGAAGCAGGCTCATAGCGGAGGAGCCTGATATGGGGCTCGAACCCAGAACGCCAGGATCACGCCCTGAGCGAAGGCGGACGCTTAACCGCCCTGCCACCCAGGCGCCCCGTCCCTTTGTCTATTGTTGTTGTTGTGTTGTTGTTGTTGTTTTTCTGTACTACTTACCATCTTCTAACATACTTGGTAATTTGCTTATTGTTGGCTTACTGTTTATTGTTTGCTTTCTCCCCACCCAGATTCTGGAGTGGAGCTCAGTGAGGGACTCTGTTTTATTCTCTGGTGTATTCCAAACACTTAGACAAACAGTACCTGGGGCATAATAGCAGCTCAAAAAATGTGTGCAGCTTTTTCATTTCACTTTATGGGTTCAGTTGCAGAGATGCATATTTTAATGCATCGGAGTAAGGCAGTGGGAGGAGGGTGAAACATATCTTAAACTATTTTATTGAGCACTGTGGCATGGCTTTCCTGTAGGACCCTAACTTGGGACTTTTAGCCAAATGTCACACTCATGATGACTGCAGATCCTGGCAGGGGCTTGCCATCCCTCCCTTCTGAGAGCTCAAGGCATTTTACACATATAGGATGAAATCAAAACCCTTCTGATGAGACAATGAGAGGCCTCTCTTGACCTGTTTCCACTGTCATTTAGTAGAAAGAGAAGCAATCAGTGAAGCTCCCGGAAAAAACTGATAGGTTGAGAAGTCAGGTATCATGACTTGCTGTGATTTTTCCTACTAGCATCAGAAAGCAAAAAGCTCCTAGAGTGACCACAAAGTGCTCTGGGAGACATTTCTTTGGCTTCACTAGAGTGGAAGGGGTTTGAACGGCCCACAGATGTCACATCCAATTTTCTTAATAATCTCATCAAGGCCTCTCCTAGACCCCTGGTAGCCAGACGTCAGGAGTGATTCCCAGCAGAACCACTGAGTTAGGCAACTCACTGTGCATTTCTTGGCCTTGAACTCCATCATTTTATATGAAAATTATCTGTGATCATCCTTCGGCCTCATAAATATTGTCTATTTTGTATGAGTCTCCATCCTCATAGAATGTGGATTTTAATGAAGGCGAGCATGTCTTTGCCAATGCTGGTTTTCAGTCTGGTGCCAGCATAGATGCTGGCCCAGAGTGGATGCCCGAGAAATGCTTCTTGAACTGCACCTGAAGCAGAGCTGCAGAGCTCAGCTCGTGTCTCATGCAGGCTACATCTCCACCCAGTCTTGCTGTGGCCATTTTTGTTTGGTTTCTCCTTGAACTCAGGAATGGCTTCCAAAAAAAAAAAAAAAAAAAAAAACTAAAATACCACTTTAAGACATTTACCTGTCACGGGGAAGATTGGGCGGTTTGTAGAGAGAGCAAGGAAGGGTGTTTCTGACATCACGAGGCCCAGGAGGTGAACCTTCTCAACAAAGCTTCAAAAACAGAGGGGACTTTACAGGGGAAGGCTGGCCACACAGGTGTGGGAAACATGCCATTGATTTTTTTCCAGCCACACTCATTCATGGATGGCAACATTATCCATGTCTGACCATGAAACAGCAGGGGTATCAGGAGATGGAGGTTGACTGAGGCAACATATTTGATCCCTGAATCCACAGGTAATAAACCCATCTCATTCCTTGTTCAGCCACCTGTCATATGCTTCCTGAATAATGTCTCTTTTCTCTGTCCTGTTGGTGCTGTCCACATGAATCCAACTAGAAGAAAACAGGGAACTACAGAGATAGTTCTTTTTGATGGGGTTGGATTCTTTTCTGCAGATGAGGTTTTATCCGAAACTTAATGAAGCCTAAGCTTTCAGGGCCTTTCACTGGCCTTGGTAGTGGCCCCAGCACAATCCCATTAATTGTTTCTGTTTGTAAAATTTTCAAAAGTAATATCTTTTAACCACAATTGTTTTATTGTACTGTTTCTTTCCGTTCTAATTTTCCCTCCACCACACTTTCCTTTGTGTTTGCTGCAGGCAGTTTTGGGATACGGCTAAAGTGGAAGTTGACTTGGGAATATTTATTTAGTTTAGGTTGAACAGAATACATTGATGTAGTTTGCAGTAATTTCTAATTATAGCTATTGCTAGTTATCCTGGTGTAGGAACGAATGGTTTGCAGGAATATTCGGGCCGGCCGCTCCATGACTCAGCAGGTGTCAGGACACATAAGAGCAGGGCTAGAGATCTTGCCAGAGGAAGAGCAGCTCCTATGATGTCCCACACCAGACTTATCTGAATAGAGAAGATTGAAACAGACAGAACCAAGAACTTGTCTATAAAAAAGCATCAGGCAATCCATTAATGAAGCCATTATGTTATTTTCCAGGATGTGGTGATGTTTGTGTTTGTCACCTTTTTATAATTGGCCCTTTTGTGATTATTCTCATCCTAAATGAATCTTCCTCTTCACTCCTAATTTATTTTCATTTTTTCTTACAAAATTCCCCCTATTTTAAAAAAGCTTTAGGACTTGCGAAACCTGGATCTTCCCAGCCTCTGCCTTATCTATTCTTTTTAATTCGTTACATTTTTACAAGTTTTCTGGGGTCAAATGCACACAAATTTCAAATAAAGTTTAATGTCATTTTCAGTTAACATTAGTAATTTCACTGAAAAAAAATTTAGTAATTTCACTGGCCTCCGCATCTTTTGAAAAACATGTAGATGTTAAATAATTAGTCTTTGTCAAGTCTCTAGGCAGGAGAAAAAATAACATGAGCATCCTATTTTTATAGGACAAGTGGAGTCAGGCAACTTGAGTAGAATTTCATAGCCTTAAAGCCTCTATAAATTACTCAAAAGTTCTTATCTATCTGCCTTCCAAAAGGGACCATGTTCATCTTCATAGAAAATCACATTTTTACGTTAGAAAAATTTTTTTCCAATGATTTGCAGATATTATGAGAAAATTGCTAGATGCCATTTTTGCTGAATGTCTTTACTCTCTATATACTGTACAGAGTGTATTAGAATAACGTTTTCAATTAAAATAACGTTTTATATAGCCAAAATGTCCTCACATTTTCGGGGAGAAAAGATGGTGGTGAAGTGTTTCATAGTTTTTACTTGACCTAGGATTGATTAATTAGAATAGGTCAGAGCATGTGCACTTGTGTACAGAGGATAATTTTGTTTGGCCTTTCCAATCATCAGTATAACTGCAGTAAAGGTTTCAGAAAACATCAGTAAGGCTTTGTAAAGCTGGTGGTGTGATGAATAGTACCAGCTCACCCTTTAAATAAATTGCACTCCAAGAAAAATAGTGATAGTAGGCTTTGATAAAAGTAAGTGGGTTCAGAAGAACTTCCCAGCCCAAGGGTAAGCCAGTTGTAGAGACTGTAAAACCTTTGAAACTTCTACTTTGCCCACAGTGAAATCTGCAGCAAGATCCGTAGCATCCATTTTGTTCAGGATACTTTTTAGGATGAAGCCCAAAAGGGGAATAATTCATGAAAGCCTCTCTATTACGCTTTTCTAATGAAAAAGACCTATATTTCCTGTCCCCAGAGATTTCCCAAGTGACCCCAGTGTGCGACCTTGATCAAATCCCTGCACTTTTGGGTGTTAGTTCCTCATTTAAAAAAGAAAGGTTTGGGGCCCCATTTCCAACTCTCTTTCGAGCTCTGGCACAAATATTCGGTGCTCTTTATCTCTACCTATGTATTAAATGGGTCAGATTCCTTCGGGAGAAGAGTAATTAGCACACTACCTGTGATAGATTCTGTGGGAGAGGAAGATTCCACTGGAGCCCTTAAGATTCCACTGCATTATTATTGCTGGCACTTGAGCAAGAATTATTGGAGAGGATAATTCCGGCTTGAGATCAACAATTCCGAACATAGGGCATTAGGAGAGTGGCACATGATACAGCAATTCTCTGCTAAGATCTCTCCATAAGATTAAGTTTGCATGTGGTTAAAATTACCCACCTCTGTTCCCTCTGAAATAAGTCTATTGCGGACTGACACTTTGTCTTTTACTAACACAAATTTTCCTCAGCATTGAACAGGTAACCAACTGTTGAGTTGAACCTCTAATAAAATAGTTGTCTTGAGTTTTGGGGCCACATTACATATATATATATGTGTGTGTGTGTGTGTGTGTATATATATATATATATATACATATATATATATGCATGCTTATCTTGAAACCATATATGTGTGTGTGTATATATATGTATATATATACATATATATATATATGCATGCTTATCTTGAAACCATATATATGTGTGTGTGTATATATATATATATATATATATATATATATATATATATATATATATGCATGCTTATCTTGAAACCATTCCAACTGAACAGAATAGTTACCTGTACCATTTAAATGCTTGCTGCTTCTTCCTCTCTTTTAAATTATTTACTGATCTATTTACTTATCTATATGTCAATGCTGAAGTTATATATTAAATTTGTGTAAGTTAAATGTACTTATTTGGGATTGGAGTCCACTGTACTACTTTTCATTTGAGGTCTTGAAGCTTACTGTGTATAGCAGGGGTCTGCCTCAGCCATTCATAACCAACTCCCATTACTGGAATGGACTACCCTGTTTATAGCTCGCCATCTTTCCCTCCATGCCTTACGTGATCATTTGGGACTATGAAACCACAAACCTCTGGCCCAGTTATTCAGAGGCTCACCATTTACTTGCCATTTTCTTCTATTTGTTTGGAAAACATTTTTAAAATAATTTCTGCCTTTTTAAAAAAGATTTTATATATTTATTTAAAAGAGAGAGACAGAGCGAGAGAGAGAGCACGAGCCAGGAGGAAAGGGGGAAGCAGGCTCTTCACTGAGCAGGGAGCCCAACACGGGGCTGGATCCCAGGACCCCGACATGGGGCTCAATCCCAGGACCCTGGGATTATGATCTGAGCCCAGGGCAGACATTTAACTGACTGAGCCACCCAGGCGCCCCTAATTTCTGCCTTTTTAAAGGTTGTACTGCTACATCACTAATTTCATCTTAAATATTTTAATCTTTAATGTCTTAGGTAAAAAGATATGCAAAGTCAAGGATGGGGAAGATTTAAAAAAAGTGATTTGAAACCATATTTGGTAATGCAAAGAGGAATAAATAAAGGTAGATTAAGACCAATAGTGACACATCTTTTATTGATTTGTGCTTCCCTGTAGGAAATTACGTGCATATCTTAAAAGAGAGAGCCAAGATTTCTGTTAAGATTAATTGGCATTAAGTGGTTATTCTCTTAGTAAAGCTTTTTTTTGCATGGGAAATAGAATAGCCTAACTCAAACAGGTGAGCTTTTTTTGTTTTGTTTTGTTTTTTGTTTTTTACTTTGAATAAAGTAAAAAATAAAGGCAAATTCTGACATGTTTCAATGGTGAGTACATTATATGTTCCAATGTAGAAAATATTTAACCTTATCCAGCCATTAGGATTTTGAAGCACTTGACAACGTAATTCATTAAGAGTTGCTATGAAGTCTATGAGAAAATAGACTAGTAATGTTTTTCTCGTTTCCCAAACTATGCTTGCTTTGAAAATTATGAGTCCTAGCTATTCTATGTTTAAAGATAAATAAGCCTTTCATAATGATCTGAAATGTTGTTTAATTCTCTCTCGTTTTCAAAGGCATTCAAAGGCATTCCCACAGGGATGAGAAGAATTGACTTTTGTTAAGGCTCACCATGATTTTTTTTAATTTCATAAATTTTCTGAAATTTTCATATAAACATTTTTTTGAGTATAGTTGACTCACAATGTTACCTTAGTGTCAGGTGTAGAACATAGCGATTCAGCTTCTCTGTATGTTATCTTATGCTCATCACAAGTGTAGCTACATCTGTCCCCATACAACACTAATAATATCATTGACTGTGTTCCCTCTGCTGTGCCTGTCATACCCTTGACTGATTCAGTCCGTAACTAGAGGCTTCTATCTGCCTTCTGGCAACCACCAGTTTGTTCTCTGTATTTATAGGTCTGATTCTGCTTTTTTTGTTTGTTTGTTTATGCATTTGTTTTATTTTTTAGATTCCATCTGTGAGTGAAATCATACAGTATTTGTTTTTCTCAATCTGACTTATTTCATTTAGTATAATACCCTCTAGATCCATCCACGCTGTTGCAGATGGCGAGATATCACACTTTTTAATGGTTATGTAATATTGTATGTATATGTGTGTGTGTATCACATCTTCTTTATTTATCTATTGATGGACACTCAGGTCACTTCCATATCTTGGCTATTGTAAATAATCAGTCATGGGGGAGTATATATCTTTTTGAATTAGTGTTTTTGTTTTCTCTGGGTAAATGCTCAATAGTGGAATTAGTGGATCATAAGGTATTTCTAATTTTAATTTTTTGAGGAACTTCCATACTGTTTTGTACAGTGACTCCCACCAACAGTGCACGAGAATTCCCTTTTCTCCACATCCTTGCCAACTCTTGTTATTTCTTGTCCTTTTTATTTTAGGGCTCACTTGGTTTTGATTTTTAACAGAAGTACAAATAGACTTTTCGTTCTTTTACCAAGATTAGAATCACCAGGCATTCTCAAGGATATATTTTGGACGGGGTGTTGCTGGGTGCTGTCCTCATGGATGCAGCCGTGCGTGAGGCCCACGCTGCGACACTGAGGAGGATACAGCTTCTAGTGATGACGGATTTATAGAACTCTAACCAGGAGATGGTTTTGGAAAATGACAGAATGGAGTAAAAGACAGTTCAGTTGAAGAAAAGGGAAGAAAAACAGAGGTAACCATGATGAAGAGCAAGAGAAAAAGAGGATCTGAATCAGATGTTGATGTGGCTTCAGGAATAAAACAAGATAAAGGTGGAGGCAAAAGCTGTTGTCGGTATATGGAGAATTGAATGCTAACCTGAGAGTTTGGACTTTATTCCCAGTCCCTGAAATTAAATGCTGATGTGAAGGAAGATTTGAAGGGACATAATAGGGTTCAGAATGTTAGAACAGGAAAGGTCCATAAAAATCCAATCCATTGTTTTATAGATAAGGAAACTGAGGACAGAGAGGTCACATAGAATATTAGTAACATAGCAATGTCAAAACCCTCTCTGCTGATTCCCATCCTAGAAATCTTTCCATCACATCCTGCCATACTAGGCTATTCAAGGTCAAAGTCCTCAGCAGTTACTGCTTCTTGAATATGCAGTGGATTAACCTCATTGTCATTGTTTTTTAATGTCTGTTTTTTTTCCTAAGGACTTCTG
The DNA here is from genome assembly GCF_017311325.1 of Ursus maritimus. Lineage (NCBI taxonomy): Eukaryota > Metazoa > Chordata > Mammalia > Carnivora > Ursidae > Ursus > Ursus maritimus. The sequence goes on from NW_024424453.1 coordinate 35,210,020, forward strand.
AGAATGAGCGCCTTTTCCCTGATTCCTGAATGTGACACGTATATTCACGTATGATAACTTACCCTTCATGTGTAAAACTCATAATTCTCCTTCTTACAAAATGAGTGGCTTACTGCATGGCTTATGAAAGGTGGTACGTTTTATTGATGTGGACTTGACAGTTCCTTGTAAGCCTTGTACTCTAGAGTATGCTTTCTTATCTGTTCTGGGAGTCCTTTTGTTTCTTGTGCTCCCACATTTATAAATAATTGATTTGGACAATATTTATGTCCATGATATGTGACTAAAGTTAGAAAAAATTTATATGCTTAAAATACATTATTGGGGTGTCTGGGTGGCTCTGTCGGTTAAACATCTGCCTTCAGCTCAGGTCATGATCCTGGAGTCCTAGGATCCAGCCCCACGTTGGGCTCCCTGCTCAGCGGGGAGCCTGCTTCTTCCTCTCCCTCTGCCGCTCCCCCTGCTTGTGCTTTCTCTCTCTCTCTCTCAAATAAATAAATAAAATCTTAAAAAAAATACTTATGTTATTTTCTCCCATAAAGTATTTTGGTTGTTGTGGTAGGTCAGGTGTACACACAACCCAGTAACTTTAAGTGAATATACTGTTTGTATATTCACAGATGTCTATTATGAATTTGATGCCTTTGTTTTTTTTTTTTTTTTTTAAAGATTTTATTTATTTATTCGACAGAGATAGAGACAGCCAGCGAGAGAGGGAACACAAGCAGGGGGAGTGGGAAGGAAGAAGCAGGCTCATAGCGGAAGAGCCTGATGTGGGGCTCGATCCCATAACACCGGGATCACGCCCTGAGCCGAAGGCAGGCGCTTAACCGCTGTGCCACCCAGGCGCCCCGAATTTGATGCCTTTGAATAGTGAGTGAACCATGAGTAAACCACATCATCAGGAACTGCAAATATAAATTTTGAAATAATATTTTTGATTTGAAATTCCTCTTGAGCATATGAAACATCCTCTAGTCTTGGATGTTCCAATAGTGTAAATATCAAATGCCTAGGGACGCCTGGGTGGCTCAGTTGGTTAAGTGTCTGCCTTCAGCTCAGGTCATGATCTCAGGATCCTGGGATTGAGCCCCATATTGGAAGTCTGCTTTTCCCTCCTGCCTCCCCCTGCTCGTGCTTGCTCTCTCTCTCCCTCTCTCTCTAGCTCTCAAATAAATAAATCTTTAAAAAAAAAATCAAATGCCTATCTCGTAAGGCATAACTTGAAAAATGCTTCCAACCTTCATACTGGGAATACTAATTTTATTGAGCAATGCTTCGACTACCAGCAGTGTTGGTGGGATAGCTTTAGGAAAGGCAGTACCTACGATATTTTTATAAAATGTCTGCATATGTTTGGTATAATTATATGTATATATTTGTGTGTCTGTCTGTCTGTCTATGTGTGAAATTTCCATCCTGGGTCCTGCACAAGGTAGTTTTGATCAGTCATGGTTGGAATACTCAGAGACTTTTTGCCTCAGCCTCTGGGACTGATATTTGGTGCTTGGTATTTTGTGGAAAACAAGACCCTCAAAAGGAAGTACAGTTTCTATAATCCTTGTCTCGGCACTAAGAGACCAAGTTACTCTTGGAGGCATCACGTGGTGTTTAGCATTATGGTTTCTGCTCCACCACCTCACACCCACACACACCCACATGCACACACACCAGGGAAAATGCGCTCTGTGGGGAAGGCAGCTGTATACTCACGAATGCTCAGGCTCTGCAGAGCGCCAGCAGGTGCCATTTACATGAGACTGCATAGTGCCTCCTGGAGCTCTAGAGTACTCTGCAAGAGGAATACTCCTCTCTAACTGTTCCCAAAAGGTTTCCAATAACAGGAAACAGCACCAGCACACATGAGAGCTGCAGCTTATGCACAGTTCTGAAGATCCTCAATGTCCCATTTTCCTATCCCTGACTTTTCCACAAAACCATATGATTTAGGGTCTGTTTTCAGAGCCATACTCACAAGACTTCACCTGGATTCTTCACTGGGCTCCTTTTACCTAGATTCATCCAGTGAGTCCCTCAAATCACTGTCTGGAATTTATTGCTTATACTCACTCAGCTATAGGGTAGTAAGGGTCGTGGTTCTCTAGAGCCAGCATCACTCTTTGGGTCCCTCAGTGTGGTTTTCCCACTAACCTTGAAGACTAGACAAAACATTTCCCTCCATTCTTGCCTTCTTCTTTAGCCTGTCTCATCTTTGACCCCCTCCTTTTACTCATTTCTTCCCAACCCAGGCAAAGTTGCCACTCTCCACAGTATTAGTGTTCTGTGCCTCTGGTGAGCTGGTGGTTTATTCTCTTCTGACACCACAGAGAAGTGGGAGGATGGGGATGGAGTAAGATGTATACCTGATACTTTTCCTTACTGAGAACTTTTGCTCCTAGAGTGACCCAGTGTCTATATCGGAAACCAGCATATACATGAGAACTCAAGAATTCCCAATGATCACCATGGGTTATATTTGAATGTGAGCACTTTGCTCCCAGTGCAGAGCTTGACCAGAGATACACACAAGGGCACACATGGGTTATAAGTGGTACAGAGATATAAAGCATATCAGCTACCTATGTCTTGTGAAAATTAGGGAAAGGAGTTTAGCATAAAACAACAATAACTAAAACTTTAAAAACATCTTGTTCATGCCAGCAACTCAGTGAATCATTCAGTATGTACTATGCACCAGGCTCTCACAAGCAATCCCGCTTGTAGGCTCAGGGTAACCTCTCAGTAATGTGGGTAAAAATTAGTGGTCAGGATGTACAAGTGCAAGTCTGTCTGGATTCTGGGATCTTGTGTTTCCACTATACAGGATGCCTATAACAATAAAAATGCTTAGATGGGAAGGGACCTACCATTTGCAGGTGCCCCCCATGCATAATGCAGTGTACTTTTGTGTATTCCTCATTCAGATCACATAAAACTCACATGAATAAGGTATAGGATATTGTTCTAGTTTAGACCCAAGTGGAGAGAGGAGACCACTTTGCTCAGGTGGCACAGCCAACAAGGGATAAGCCAGAATTTGAGTCCAGACAGTATGTCTCTAGAGCAGGGTGTCTGGAAACTGCTGTCTGCAGTCCGTATCTGGCTCACCTCCTGTTTCTGAACAACATGTGAGCTGAAAATAGTGGCTGTATTTTTAAATAGTTTAAAAGAATAAAAAGAATATTCATAATACTACTTGTTTACGTATTTTCTATGGCTTCTTTTGTGCTATGACAAAGTTGAGTCTTTGTTACTGAGCCGAGGTGGCCCTCAAAGCCTAAAATATTTAGTCCCTTGCCTTTTACAGAAAAAGTTTGCTAATTCCTATCCTGAGAGCAACATTCTTAACCTTTAAGCTCTACTGTTTTCATTAGACCATGTTAGGCTCATAGGGAGTACTATTGGAATTTCTAGATTATTTTGCATCATGTGAGAGTTTCAAAATGAAAGTGATAGTCATCTGGGACCCATTGGATGAGCGTGGCACAGATGTGAGATTTTAGAAGCAGCGCAATCAAACCATAAAATAGATTCTATATTGTATTATAGGAAATATAATAAATGTTATACTCACACCATTGCTAGCTCTATGACTCATTAGAAAAAATTTATCCCCGTTGACAAATAAAATGGTGGTTTATTCATGTGCTACATCACCAGTATATTCAGCTAATTGTTATTCATTTATATTCATCAGGTTGTTTTCCAAAATAGATGAAAAGCAGAACATTAGCTGGAAAGTCATGAATAAAGCCACACACTTAATGGTGTGGCTAAAGAGGCCTATGAGAGAGGCTATGGGAACTGTCCTAGCTATGACAAAGATTGTTTTCCAAGACACCTACTGTGTGCCATGCACTTTTATGGGTGGTAACTGATTTCATCCCTACAACGCCATTTCACGGATAAGGTTACCAACGCCTTGAGGTAAGATAATCGCTGTAGGTCAGTCTACTAGTAAGTGACAAAGCCAAACCAGATCCCTGAACTCCAAACTTGGCATCTTTATAGAACAAATTCTAAGACATTTATCGTTTCAAGTTGTGAACTAATCTAGAATTACTCTTCCAGTGGGACAATTGATTCTCATTCTAAATGTTGCCCATTATTTGGTTCTCTTACCTTTTTTTTTTCCTTAAGATTTCATTTATTTATTTGAGAGAGAGAGAAGGAGAGCACAGAGGGAAACTGAGAGGGAGAAGCAGACTCCCCGCTGAGCAGGGAGCCTGACCCAGGGCTTGATCCCAGGACCTCGGGATCATGACCTGAGCTAAAGGCAGACACTTAACCGACTGAGGCACCCAGGTGCCCCGGTGCTGTTACTTCTGTTTGTAGTTTATTAGTTATTCAAAGGTAGGAAAGTAGTTCAGGAAGTAAAAAATATTGCTATCAATTGTATCTCACACACACAGAATAGTTGAAGGCACTGACCAAAAATAATGTTTTAATAATTTGAGTTTCAATGAATTTTATTACCAGTTTTTATAGAAGTTGTAGAGATAACTTTCTTGATTTCCATGTGTGTGACTACTTTTTACTTCTTATTGGTGGTTAACTCAATTTTGTAGTTGCAAAGAGTAAACATAAAAGTTTAATAAAGTCTAGGTAATGAGTGGATCATTTCACATTACTTGGAACCAGATAACACAGATAACACAGACACCTACTGATGTCTACTGATGAGAGGTGAAGACAGGTCAGCTGCCATGCCATCTTGATACATCATGGTTTTAGGTGGTTGTGGTAAAAGATTACAGCAAAATGTATAATATGTCATTGATTACATGATGCCAAAATTTGTGTTTTCTTTGCTTTAAGAAAAGTTTTAATTTTAAAATAGGTATCTTTTATAATCAGACAAAACCAATCATCTCTGAATCTTTATGTAATACAACATGTATTTACTTGTGCCTGTGAACGAACAGATTGTTTACACTTAGGTAATTTTCAAACCTTGAAGAAATCAAGGATAGTGTGAAATTTAAGTGTGTACTTGTGTGCGTATCTTTTAAAAAGCTCAACTCCTGGTGGGCATATAATTTGGTACGATACTTTTCTTTGGAAAACAATTTTGCAATATGTGCCAGAAGTTTTAGATCTTACCCTTCGAACTTCTAGGAATTTGCCTTAGGACAAATGTGAAAGATCCACCATTATGTTAGTTAAAGAGTGAAAAGTTTTAAAGACTCAGAACATACAAGCATAAGAAAAGGATCAACAAACTGTAATATATCCAAAGTATGAACTACTTTGCAAACAGTAACATGATGTTAAAAGTGTATGTCTACTGTTAAGGCACCTTGATGACTCAGTTAAGTGTCTGACTCTTGGTTTCAGCTCAGGTCACTGACTTATGAGTCTTGAGATCAGGACCTAGTCAGGCTCCCTGCTCAGTGGGGAGTCTGCTTGAGATTCTCCCCCCTGCCCCACCCCCGAATTGTGTGTGCACATGCACTCTCTCTCTCTCTAAAATAAATAAATCTTAGATAAAATTTACATTAACTGAAAATGAAAGATGCAAAGTTTTAAAAATTTGATCATATCTCAATATAAAATATGCATCTGTACCTCTATGATAACCTCTTCTGATTTTCCTTTGTATTTATACATGTTCCTCATTAGATGACACATAATTTGAATGCGGAGATTGTCTTATTCAAATAATGTATTCCTTTTATTATGCATAATACTTGGCATGTTGTAGACAATCTATAGCTTCTTTTGAAAGAATACTAAAGGTGAAAGAAAATGATCTGGTTATCTTTAACAGAATCATGATTTTTCTATATTTTACATTTTATTTAGTACCTTATTATATGATCAGAACAATTTTTAAAATAACAGTAAATTTATATATTAGAGAAGAGAGGGGGCATCTTTTCTGTAGAATTGCTGGTATCTATTGTGGAAATGGTTCATTGTAATTTGGCTCTAGTTTAAATAACCCTCTCTTAATGGACCAGCCTACAAGAGGAAATCTGTTGCTTGGCTTCCTTTCTACCCCAAGGTATTCTTTTACAGAATGAAAATACCCAACAATGCAATGCTGTATCATTATTAGCTCTAATTTGGGGGATTGAGCCTTGAGGTAATGAGTGTTTGGGGTCTGATTCTGTGAGTGCTACTCACTGTCAGCTTTCCTTTCATATAGGATCTCATCTTTGTTGGTAAATACATCTCTGCCTGGTAAATACATCTCTGCCTGAAATATTAAATCAATACATCAGATTAATTGTAATGAGTTGAGACTTGACACCACAAGTGAATACACGATACCTAGCTAAAGTCAGAGGTCACTTTGCTGAAATGCTTTAAAAATTTTTGAATCACACATTTGAGATGTTTGCTCCTGTATCTCAGTTGGAATTTATTTTTAGCAAGAGAATAATTGAGAGGAATTAGTGCCACAGATTTTTTTGTTTTGTTTTGAAGAAAAATACGTGGTCAAATGGAAGCCTCCAGCATGATTGGCAAACAAAACACACCTTACAGGTTTATTAACTTCAGTCAATAGATTGCAAATATCCTAATGTCACTGGAATACGTCATCTCTGCTTGGTTGCCAAGAAGATAATCTTACTCTTGCTTTTATTTCCCCAGCCATATCCTTCACTCAGAGTCTAGAACTGAAAATCTCTCAACTTCAGCAGAGGGATTTTTGATGTAGAAAGATTTGAACTACAAGACACCCAAGGGTTCCTTCTAATAGAGGAGAGTCACCATTTGCACATGCTATGAAGGCGTAGCCCACCATTCCCCTTCCATATTCAATTCATTTTATACTTCAGTTCTCCAAGCTTGTATAGAATTTAAGAGATGGTCAATAGTAGCCTACAGAGTGCTTTTGTGAAAATTAGAAAAATGCACACCTGGTGGGCAGATTCATTAGAAAAAGAGACCTCCTTGGGTGGTCTGATTAGCACCCTGGGCGTGAGGTTGATCACCGACCCTCTACCTCTGCTTTGGCTGAGATCCTTTGTGAAGTCACCAATGCACAAGTCTGGATGGCAGCCCTGGATAAAGGGTGGATCTCCACCCATTAGTGTGAGAATTATCTGAAGCAATCTGAGAGATACAATAGGAAAGGAACACTTCCAAATCTCAATTGGCTAGCATCACACATGTTTTGGTCTGTACAGGTCTCTTAGAAATAGTTGTTAATTATTTCAGAAAATACAATCCTGTTAATGCCAAATCCAGAAAGTATGAGTAACAGCCTATTTTGATGTATTGCCAATATTTGACCTACGAAATGGCAATATTCTGTTGTTGAACCTAAATAGTTCCCTCTATCATCTGGTCATTTTTTGATGTTCTGATTATAAATGCTACTTGCTTCTTATCCTTACACCTCATGCCTTGATATTCTTTCTCCATATGTAAACTAAGCTGGTATTTTAAGTGGCTCCCATCTTTGCCTGGCCCTGTTAATGTTAACTCTTGATACTCTTGAAAACAACTTTGATTTGAAATTATTGTTACTGTCAGCACACTGGATGGGTGCCAGTTTCAGGATACCATAGTAAGTGAAGAACTTTCGAAAGTGGGAAGTTTATATCAGAAGGGTCACCAACATCATTTGTTAATTATACGTAGAAAAAAGAAAATAAGTGGATTAATTGCTGGATAAATATTTTGCAGAATACATATAGTGCTTTTGTAGGTTATAATGCTTAGATATGGTTTAGCTGTTTGTACGGGATAAGTGAATTCTTGCCTCCTAATAAAAAGGGTTATTCAATTTGCTATTAAAAATGTAAAGTAACAATGAACTTCCAGAAACTTTGACACTCACACTCACGTGCTTTGCTACTTTATTATAGGAAGAGAGAGGGAGGAACAAGGAGGGAAGGAGGAAAGGAAGGAAGGAAAGGAAGGAAGGAAGGAAGGAAGGAAGGAAGGAAGGAAGGAAGGAAGGAAGAAGGAAGGAAGGAAGGAAGTTAAATATCCATCCACAGAGGAATGGGTAAATTAACTGTGATATATGCCTATAGTAGAGTAGTTAAAATGAAACAATTAGATGTATAGTTATCAATGTGGATTGATCTGAAAAACAAAGTTTACTGGGGGTGGGGGAACAGACTTCAGGATGATCCAAAAAGAATAATATAATTTTTGTAAATTTTACAAACACATAAAACATTTCTATGTGCTGTTTATATATACAGAAAAAAATGATGAAAATGTAAAAGCAAAGGTGAATTGGGTATATATTCTCTCCAGGATTTTGTGGCTTCTAGGGGAGGATGACAGGGACTACCATTGACAAAGGCATGTCAACTGCATCTGTAATTTGCAAAATTAGAAGTTAATATGGAAATACATTCATTAATTCTGAATGATAAGGACCTAGATATTGGTCACATTACTCTCTTTAATTTTTATATTTGAATATTTTATAATAAAAACCATATAACAGTGAGCATCTGTGTAAATCTGTTATAACTGAAAAAGATAAATATTATCAAATAAGTAGATTTTTCCTAAAAGTGCAGGAGCTGACTGTGAATCTTTTGAATGCCCTTAAATCGTCTCAGCTACTTTGAATTCACAGAGTTACAGTAACCCAAGGTGCTGAGTGAAAAGTATGCTCGTTGGAGTGGCCTGATTTTTAAAAATAATTGTTTTAGGGAAAATGGCTAAATTAAAACAAGCAACAATGACTTTTGGCTAAGATTCAGTTGGGAAATAGACATTGCGTATTTATTTAAGTAGTTAGATTCCAACATGGGGGTTTGTATATAGAGATTAAAAAAAAAGTCATTGAATAAATGATATTTGTGTCCAGATGGGGTACTGTGGTGGTGGAAGGCAGGGAAAAGCCTGGTGGCACAGTCCTGGACCTTTGTATAACTAACGTAAGCATCTCGTACTAGTATGTAAGGGGCTACGCAGATGCCTCCGAGGGATTTAAATTGTTGGTTGAATCATTTAAAGTCTTCCTCTGTGTGGGGTTTGGTCTGTGCAACTTTATGGCTAAGAACCACAAGCACTACAATAACAAAGGTGTGGATAGTCATAACTTGGTAAATCACATATTAACTATTCTCTTCTTCCCTTATCCTGCCCTCACCACCCTCTCCACCTTTGAGATGAATTACTCTACTGCCTTTTGCTGGGGAGGGAGGGAGGGAAGGAGGAAGACCATATATATTTCTTATTATAAATCGCAATATCACATACAGAATATGTGAAGAGGAAAACACTGCTCTGTGCCCCATGTGAGTGTTTCCATGCGTCGAGGTGGAGTAAGAGGGCACTGGTTAAAGTCTGGTATGGAAAACAGACAGGGACACGAAGCTGGAGAAAATGATATAATTTGTAAACCTTGGCGTTTTGGAAAAATAGTTCTGAGTTTCTCCCCTACTCTCATATTACACTTTGCTCTGACACTTCACGAGGGTTTTTCCACACATGAATAAATTCTGGGCCACCAGCTGCGTGTCCTACAATTTAAATTCAGATCCCACAGGTTAAGGGCTCAGTCCAAAGATGCCAGTCGCAAGTCTCAGTTGTCACCAGTTCTTCTGACTCACTGGCTGTGAATCAGAGGTTCCCATGTCCCCGTCCTTGGGTTCAATCAATTTGCAAGAGCAGGTCACACTAACTTAGGAAAACATTTAACTTACTACATTATCGGTTTACTATAAAAGACGTAACTCAGAAACAGCCAGGTGGAACAGATGCGGAAGGGATGGTGTGAGGAAAGGGTGTGAGGCTTCTGTGCTGTCCTGGTGCACCATTCTCCCAGCATCTCTAAGTATTCACCAACCCAAAAGCTCTTTGAACCCCATCCTTATGGAATTTTATAGAAGTTTCTTTATATAGGCATGGTCATTAAATCATTAGCCATTAAGGATTGGTTTAACCTCCACCTCCTCTCTCCTCTCTGCAAGTGAGGGTGGGGCTGAATGTTCCAACCCTCCAATCACATTGTTAGCTCCACAGGCAACCAATCCCCATCCTTAGGGGCTTTCCAAAAGTCACCTATTTAGCATAAACAGGTATGGTTGAAAGGGGTTAGTTCTGAATAACAGATACTTTTTACCACTCAGTTCTTTCATCTTTATCATCCTGGAGCTATTTCACTCTACAGGTATTTGGCGACAAAAGATCAAATATTATAACAAAAGGTTCCCATTGCTCTTATTCATAGGAAAATTACAAGAGTTTTAGGATCTGTGTGCCAGGAAGACCATATATATTTCTTATTATAAATCACTATATCACATATAGAATTAGGTAAAACTATTACAATGTAACCACGTTATTGCCAATTTCACAGAACCGGGAAAGAAGGGTATGGTGTAAGTTTGAGCAATGCATAAAATTATTCATCCAAATTGCAGCCTTAAAATGACATGGTCTCCATTAATAGGTACCTATATAGAACATGACTAAATGGAGATAACTAAGACAAGAAAAAGGAAGATAAAAATGTAATTTTAAAATATGGAAATTATCCATACCTTTTTTGTAATACAATAGGTCTCAATATCCTGTGTGCCATACATATAATATGCTAAAAGGTATTTTAATACAATTGTTAAAAAAATCAATTGGTTTTAAAATCCAGTTGAACTTGATGTTATTATTCTCCTTTGACTAATTATAATTCCTCTGGAAGTCACTTAACTTATTTATATTTCAATATCTTTATCTGTATTAAAGAAGGGTATGAGATTATAAGGCATAAATGTATTTTTCGTGGCCAAGTTAAACAATACATGCTAATGCAGCAAAGAGCAGTATAGGCTTTTTTCATTTGTTTTGTTTCTATAATTGTTAATTTGTCAATCTCCTGGGACTGGCCATTTAAGGGGAGGTATATGTCCAGTGGACATGACCCAATACCAAGGCTCATGGCTTGGTGAGCTGAGTGCAGGCTGTATTTCAGTCCCCACTTAACTGTCAGTTTGGCAGACTTGTTCAGGACATGACGTAGTCAATTGTATGTGGCAACCTGGGTCTCTCCAAAAGCCATGATGGTTTATAAAACCCTGCCCTTGACATTAGCACAAGGACTACACACCTAAGTGTTAGAGGGCAGCCAGAGTCAGCACATGCATTGGATAGCAGTGCATTCATTGATTTTAGTGACTTACATGAGTCTGTACAGAAGCAAATAATAGGGGCGCCTGGGTGGCACAGTGGTTAAGCGTCTGCCTTCAGCTCAGGGCGTGATCCCGGCGTTCTGGGATCGAGCCCCACATCAGGCTCCTCCGCTATGAGCCTGCTTCTTCCTCTCCCACTCCCCCTGCTTGGGTTCCCTCTCTCGCTGGCTATCTCTCTCTCTCTGTCAAATAAATAAATAAAATCTTTAAAAAAAAAAAGAAGCAAATAATAAGGGTCGTATAAATGCAGGCAATGAAGATCTTGTATTTCATATACTGAGCTTGGAACAAATGCAAACAGTAACACTGAGAAACCTGTGCAATTAGTATATCCCTTGATCCTATTTTGAGTCCCACAATGTAGATCCAGGACACGTACTTGTGTGTGTGTGTGTGTGTGTGTGTGTGTGTGTATACGTACCTTTCATTTCAAAACAATTTAAATCCAAATCATATCCCTATTGCTTAGGAAAAATGTGATTAAAGGGCCCATTTTGAAACTATTTGCTATCGGGTAAATATATACATATATTTATAGTAACTTATAATTTATAAATGCCCTATGAATTTTATAATGAGATATTTAGCACTTAGGTTTGGAAATACTTTATTTCTATATTTAGAAGTAAAGACCAGAATTCAAGGCTTGGTTGGAGGGAAACCTTCAACAAAATGGCAAGATTATCTCTTAGAGTTTTTCAAAAGGCCTTCGAAGTCATCTAAGGCCAAGTTTCTACCACTCATTGCGGTCCCCTTTCTGTTGAATCTGTGTCATCATCCGCTTCAGTGAGTGCTCTTGGAAACAGGAAGCTCGCTGTACTTGAGGTGGCTTGTGATCTTTTGGGTAGTGTTAGCTATGAGATACAATTACATTCATGTTAAGATGAAATCTTTTCCTTTGTGATGTCAATTCATGGACATTGCTTCTACTCCCCAGGCAAATCTAGAGCAAGACCACTCTTCTCTTCTATGTGGCAATACCCCAAATATATCAAATAGTATAATTTTCCTGTCTCTGGACTGAAAAAATAGTAGACTAGACAATCATAAAACAAACGGAGAAAGGAAAAAAAATGCAGGAAGTAAAGATTATTCCAAGTCTTTGTTTTTGCAGACACTTGCACCCCTTTTTGAGAATTCTATTTGTATAGAATAATAATTCTGTTTTGTGATTCAATCACCACATGCTGAGCAAATACACCTTGTTTTCCTATTATGGATGAATAGCAAAGCCAGGAGAGCCTTTACAAGGGGAAAAGAACCAATTACCTAGCATTCCTGTCTCTTAAATCCTATTCTAAAATAAAACAGAGGGAAAAATAAAAGGGTTTAAGAAGATGCTACTTCTTACCATATGATTTAAATCATGAAATACACATCTTCGTTTTTTCCCTCCTTGGACTTTTTGTTGGAAATTACAGCATTTGGTACAAGTCTTCAAGGTCAGTTGGTATCAATAAGTGTCTAAGAGTAGATGACAGGGGAGGATATTTTTAAAGTCTTTTTTAATTCTAGAAGATGTATCCAAATGCTAACTTTAATTTCTGTTAACATCAAAATCTTCTAAGGAGCAGACCTAGAAAGTTCCCAGAAAACATATATAATTCCAGTAGAGAAGATTAGCTTAGTAACTTTGGTATGTTGATTATTATCTCACAATTCAAATTATGGTTATAAAAATAGGAATAAATGGGGAAATATTAATGGTATTGTATATTTCAGTTAGGAATGTTTCCATTTTCAAATACCAGGAAACTCAAATATTAGTGGTTTAAATACACAGGACTTCACTTTTCTTACCTAATAAAGTATGGATATAAGATTTGCTAGATGAAATTCTCCAATCAAAAGATGTAGAGAGGCTAAATGGATAAAGAACAACCAAAAAAAGGAGGACCCTTATATATGGTGCCTATAAGAGACTCACTTCAGATATAAGAACACACACACTGAAAATGAAGGGATGGAAAAAGTTATTTTATATAAATGGAAACCAAAAGAACTGGAATAGCTATATTTACATCAGACAAAATGACTTTGAAACAAAAACTGTAATAAGAGACAAAGATAAATGTTACATAATAACAAAAGGTCAATCCAACGAGGGGATACAACATTTGTAAATATTTATGAACCCAACTTGGGAGCACCAAGGTATTAAAGCAAATATTAACAGACCTAAAGGGAAAAAAATACAGCAATATGATAATAGTAGGGGACTTTAACACCCCATTTACATCGATGGATAGATCATCCAGAGAGAAAATCAGTAAGGAAGCATTGGCCTTAAAAGACACATTAGGCCAGAAGGATATAACAGATGTATAGAGAACATTCCTTCCAAAAGCAACAGAAGACACATTTTTCTCAAGTGCACACGGAACATTTTACAGGTTAGATCATACGTTAGTCCGAAAAACAAACCTTAATAAACTTAAGAGGACTGGAAAGATATCAAGCGTTTTTTCTGACTACAATAATATGAAACTAAAAATTAATTTCTAAGAAAACTGTAAAAGTCACAAATCTGTGGAGCTTAAACAACATGCTACTGAACAACCAATGGGTCTATGAAGAAACCAAAGAAGAAATAAAAAAAATACCTTGAGATAAATGGAAATACAGCGTGGGATGTAGCAAAAGCAGTTCTGAGAGGGAAGTTCATGTGATAAATGCCTGCCTTGAGAAACAAGAGAAGTCTCAAATAATTTAACTTTACACCAAAGGAACTAGAAAAAGAACAAAAGAAGTCTAAAGTTAGTAGAAGGCAGGAAATAACAGAGAGTAGAGCAGAAATTAAATGAAATAGAGACCAAAAAGACAGTAGAGATGATCAGCGAAGCTAAGAGCTGGTTCTTTGGAAAGATCAACTGAATTGACAGCCATTTAGCTAGACTCTCAGAGAAAAAGAGAGGACTCAAAACCAGTAATGAAAGAGGAGATGTTAAACAACTGATACCACAAGAATACAAAAGATCTTAAGAGACTATTATGAATAATTATATACCAACAAATTGGAGAACATAGAAAAAAATGGATAAATTCCTAGAAAGCTATAACCTACCAAGACTGAATTATGATGAAATAGAAAATTTGAATAGGCCAATTACTGGGAAGGATTAAATCACTAATCAAAAACCTTTCCATCAGACAAAGTTCAAGACCAGATGGCTTCACCGGTGAATTCTACCAAATATTCAAAGAAGAATTAGTACCGATTCTTTTCAGATTCTTCCAAAAAATAGAAGAGGAGAGAACTCTTCTAAACTCATCTTTTGGAGCCAGCATTACCCTGATTACTAAAACCAGACAAAGATGTCACAAGTAAAATTACAGGCCAATATCCCTAATGGGCACAGATGTAAAAATCCTCACCAAAAATATCAGCAAACTGAATTCAATAATACATTAAAAAGATCATAGACCATGATCAGGTGGGATCTATTCAGGGATGTCAGGATGGCTTAACATCTGTGTGTCAATCAATGTGATGACACCTCATCAACAAAATAAATGATAAAAATCATATTATCACCTCAATAGAGATGAGAAAACATTTCACAAATTCAACATCCACTTAGGATAAAAACTCTAGACAAAGCAACTATTGAGGGAATGGACCTCAATGTGATAAAGGTCATATATGACAGGCCTCAGCAAACATACTCTGCAGTGAGAAGCTGAAAGCTTGCAAGAACAAGACAAGGATGCCTACCTTCACCACTTTTATTCACAGCAATTAGGGAAGAAACAGAAATAAGAGGGATCCAAATTAGGAAGGAGTAAGTAAAACTGTCACTATTTGCAGATGACATATTATATATACAAAATCCTAAAGTCTCCACCAAAAAATGGTTAGGACTAATAAATACATTCATTGAAGTTGCACGATACAAATCAATACAAAAAAATCCGTTGTGTTTCTATACACTGATACTGAACTATCAGAAAGAAATTAAAAAAAAAACAATCCCACTTACAATTGCATCAAAAAGAATAAAATGCCTAGATATAAAGCTAACCAAGGAGGTGAAAGATCTGTATATATATATTTTTAAGATTTTATTTATTTACTAGAGAGAGAATGTGTGAGAGAGAGAAAGAGCACAAGCAGGGTGAGAGGCAGAGGGAGAGGGAGAAACAGACCCCCTGCTGAGCAGGGAGCCAGATGCGGGGCTCCATCCCAGGACCCTAGGATCATGACCTGGGCTGAAGGAAGACGCTTAACCAGCTGAGCCACCCAGGTGCCCCAGAAAGACCTGGATATTGAAAACTACGAGATATTAATGAAAGAAATTGAAGAGGACACAAATAAATAGAAATATACTCATGCTCGTGGATTGGAAGAATATTGTTAAAATGTCCGTAAGACTCAGAGCAATTTACAGAGCCAATGCAATTGCTATCAAATTTCCAATGGCATTTTTCACAGAAATAGAGAAAATAATCCTAAAATTTGTATGGAACCACAAAAGACCCTGAATAACCTAAGCAATCTTGAGAAAGAACAACAAAGTTGGAGGCATCATGCTCCTTCATTTCAAACTGTATTACAAAACCGAAGTGATTAAAACTGTGGTATTGGCATCAAAAACAGACATGTAGATTAATGGAACAGAATAGACAGCATAGAAATAAAACCACACATACAAATTTATGACAAAGAGCTAAGAAAATACAAAGGGAAAAGAACAGGACGGTCTCCAATGAATGGGGTTGGGAAAACCGGACGACCACATGCAAAAGAATGAAACTTGACCACTGTCTTAAACCATACACAAAAACTGATCCAAAATGGATGAAAGACTTGAACATATGACCTGAAACCATAAAACTTCCAAGAAGAAAATATAGGCGGTAAGCTTCTTGACATAGGTCTTGGTGATGTTTTTGAATCTGACATCAACAACAAAAGCAAAAATAAACAGGTTGGATTATATCAAACTAAAAAGCTGCAGCACAGCAAAGGAAACCATCATCAAGGTGAAAAGGCACCATACTGAATGGGAGAAAATATTTACAAGTCATTTATCTGATAAGGGCTAATATCCAAATACATAAAGTCTTCATACAACTCGACAGCAAAACAAAGAAACACAGAAACAAACAAAAAACAAATAATCTGATTAAATTGCAGGCAGAAGATCTGAAGAGACATCTTTCCAAAGAAGACATACAGATGGCCAGCAGTTACATGAGAAAATGTTCAACATCAGTAATTATCAGGAAAATGCAAATCAAAACCACAATGAGTTATCACCTCACATCTGTCAGATGGCTAGTATCAAAAAGACAAGGAATAAAGAGTGTTGGCAAAGATACGGAGAAAAGGGAACCCTCATGCACTGTTGGTGGGAATGTAAATTGGTGCAGCCACTATGGAAAACCGTATGGGGGTTCTTCAAAAAATTAAAAGTAGAACTAAGTGTGATCCGGCAATTCCACTTCTGGATATTATTATGAGGAAAAGAAAAATGGTAATTTAAAAATATATGTGCATCTTTATGTTCATTTCAGCATTATTTACGATAGCCAAGATAGGAAATTAACCTGTGCCCATTGTTGGATGAATAGGTAAAGAAGTTGTGATATATTTTTTAGCCACAAAAAAGAATGAAATCTTGCCATTTGCAGCAACGTGGAAGGACCTCGGGGGCTCTATGCTAAATGAAACAAGTCAGACAGAGAAAGATGAATACCGTATGATGTCTCATATATGGAATCTAAAGCCCTCCTCCCCAATAATAACAAAATCAAGTTCATAAATTCAGAGAGAAGAGATTAGTGGTTGCTAGAGCAGGGGTAGGGGCGGGGTGGAGAAATGGATGAAGTGGGTGAACAACAGCAACAATTAAAAAAAAAGGAATGTGGGGCACCTGGGTGGCTCAGTCGGTTGAGTGTCCCACTCTTGATTTTGGCTCAGGTCATGATTCAGGGTCAAGAGATCGAGCCCCCACATTGGGCTCCTCACTCAGTAGGGAGTCTGCTTCTCTCCTTCTCTCTCTCTCCCTATTCCTCTGCCTCTCCCGCCCTTGGGTGTGTTCACCTGCACTCATGCTCTCTCTCTCAAATAAATAAATATTTAAATCTTAAAAAAAAGAACGTTATAATTAATTGGTGAGCCTCATGATAACCACAAAGCAAAAACCTTAGTAAATACACTAAAGAGAAAAATATATAAGCATACCACTAAAGAAAGTCGTCAAACCACAGTAAAAGAGCGAAAGAGAAGAAGAAACAGAAGAACTACAAAAACAGCCAGAAAACATGTAGCAAAATGACAATAAGTACATACAGGCTTATGTGCTTTATCCATAATTACTTTAAATATAAATGCTGGCATTAGTTTTGCTATTCAAAGATGTAAAAAAAAATCCAGACTTTTTCCATCCTTTAGTTCTGCCGTATACAGAAAAGCTGTCTCAAGGTCTCAAAACGACTGACAAAGCTTTAAATACCACAACTAAGTTCCAAGGCAGGAATTTGGAGTCAGAGAAGGTAAAAGGGCACAATGGCCTGGATGGTAAGAGCATTTCTCTTTTCATATTGCTTTTTAATGGAAATGAAAATATCTTACTGGATATCTTCAAACTGACTTATCTAAATGTCTCATTGGACAGAACGTATTAACCTGGCCGTGTAATGACAAGTGAATAAAACCGGTTTCACCGTTACATGATTATTCATGATTGTTTATTATGTGACTGGCAAAAAATTTTAGAAACTAGTTTAAAAATATTACCAGTGACTGAGAAGGCTTGAATGATGGGTAATATTTTTACTTCTTCTTTGGTTTCCTAGTGCTTTGTAATGTGGCTAAATTAGTTTGATGATGAAAGAATACCTTTATAGTAAAAATAAGTTCATCTGAACTAAAAGTAATTAGACTTTTGCTGAAAGACGCATGGATTTATCTAGCCCCTCATCTCACTTCCGTCTCACACATCTGCACTTAAGCAAGGTAGGGAAATGGGGGTGGAAGTCACGCTGGTATTTTTAAGGTCATTCTTTTAAGCAGGGTGTGTACAAACTCACCGTGAACATCTTCTCCAGAGTCTCCTGACTCAAACCATGATTATATTGATCCACTTAAAAATCTATACTGCAAATCATATTTAAAACATGAAATGTACTTAGCATTGACCTGGAAACGTGTGATTAGTTTGCGTGCTTTCATGACCTCCTTGGTTCTCCTCCTACGTCGCTGGCCACTCTTTCTCACTCTTGTTCGATGGCTTCTCCTGAATTTTCCTTTAAATGTTGACATCTCTTATACTTAGTACTCAGACCTCATCTTTGCTTTGTTGATTCTCATTTCCCGAATGATCTAATTCCTGCCAACTCCACTTTTCTATCTTCGGTATATATATCATCTATACATCAGACTCATTTACTCAGCTGCCTACTTTACATCTTCTCTGGGATGCTTAATGGGCTTCTTAAATTTAGCATATGTCAGACCAAACTCTTGAAATCTCTCAAATCTGCAGGGTTCCTTTCTTTTCCCCATCTCATAAAATGTGCCTCTACCCTTCTAGTTTCTAACACAAAATCAATGGGCACCATTTCTTGATTCCTTTCTTCTTTCCCATTGCAATTGGCCCACTGGCAAATGCTTTCAGCTATTCCTAAAGATGCTTCAGGTCTGGCCACTTCTCACCACAGCCATTGCTACCACCCTGGTCCAAATCATCTCTTCTTAAATAGCCTCTTGGGATAGCCTCTGACTCTTCTTCTCAGTCTGGCCTGTGTTCTCCATATTGTATACAAAATAGCCAGAGCGGGCCTTTCATTATAGAAGTCAGAATACTTACCCCTTGATATGAACCCAGGCCATCGCATTACACTTAGCAAAAACTAGAGCTTTACCAAGGCTTCCTCTCCTTGAATGATCTGGAAGTCTCTCCCACACTACCTCTGTGACCTCATCTCCACCAAGGTTCCCTTGATCACTATGTTCCATCCCCTGGGCTGTATTTGCTATTCCACAGATATGCTCTCATCTCAGTGTCCTTGAACTTGTTCTTTCTTCTGCCTGGAAATACTTCCTTTAAGTATCCAAATGGATCACCCCTCACTTCCCTTAGATCTCTCTTCAAATGTTATTTTATCAGAGATGTTTTTCCTGATAATGCTAATTTAAATTACACTAATGAAAAAAATTCTCACTCATCATTCCTAATTCTCCAAACTCGCTGTATTTTGCTTTCATAGCATTTGTCGCCATCTGACTCACATTTCCTTCCTCTCCTCCCTCCCTTCCTCCCTCCTTTTTTCCCTCAATACTTAGCACAATGCCTGGCACATAATATGTGATCAACAAATATTTGTTGAATGAATGATGAATGTATCCCTAGAATTAGAATACAATATAAATTAGTTTCCTGAATCATAAACCTTTGTACAGCTTTTAACTGATCTGAGTGTCAAGTCCCAGAAAGGGAAATATTTGAAAATAATTAAGGAACTCATAAAATTATGATTAATGAATAATGTCTTTACATGTCAGGCATTAATTAGGTATTTTATGTGAAGGAATAATCACTTACTCTTTTACAAGAGGAAGACACTAAAGTTCAGAAAAGTTAGACAGCTTATCTTCTTCAAGGTAAAAGGTGGCAGAATCTGGCTCTGACTCTAAGTGTATACTAGTATCTCATGAAAAACCCTTTCCTGAAACTGCAGAATTTTAGTTTGAGACAGTTCATGTTGTTTTAAGATGCTTCTTTTGCTAGATTCTAATATTCAAGTTCTTTTTCCTTTTGTCTGTCTTTATTCTTTTTTTCTCTCCCTCCCTTCCTCCCTCCTGCCCTCCCTCCCTTCCCTCCTTCTTCGATTCATAAGATTAAAATTGTATAGTATTTTAAGTCGTTCATTACAGTCACTAAGTTCAAGTCACAGTTGACACATACTTCTGTGCCCATAATTCACTGAACCACCATGTGTCTGAGCTGGAAACGGTCTTGAATATGAACTCCCTCACTTTCCATATGAGATAAGTAAGGCCCGGAGAGAGGAAGTGACTTGGGCACGATCACACAGCTTATTACTGAGAGAGCTAGAATATCCAGTTTTGAGATATCTGGTATGTAGACCGGTGTCCAACCGAAGTGTAAAATGTCCTCTAGGTATGTTATACTTCATATTTATACCTCCTCATGACTTAGGTCTAAAAGGTGCTTCACCTAAAATCTAAACATCAACAAAAATGAGGTTTCTTATGAAAAGACAGTTTTCTATGTTGCGGGTTAGGTGGCTGCCGTAGTGTCAGCACAGCAGAACCCAGATGTACTGATACCATTCACTGAGGAAAAAAATGTGAGAGTGAGTGTGTGTGTGTCTGTGTGTGTCTGCACACATGTGTGCATGTGCACCTTAGATAATATTCACTTAGAAAAAAACTACACACCCACACAGTATGTTTGATGATAGGATACACAAGACAGATAATTTCCTTATGGAGTTTACAGTTTAGTGTGTGTTTGTAGTTTTGTGTGTAGTAGATTTGGGTGTAAGTGGTTAATAAATCATAAGCAAATAAACTAATATGTTGAAATATCATTAAAAATGTAATACTCAGTCTTAAGGGGAAAAAAGACTACAATGATAGAGAATAATGGGGAGTGACCTATTTAGATAAAATGGTCAGGAAAGAATCTTCTGAAAAGTGAACGTTTAATCTGAGACCTAAAGATGAATCACAGGGAGACGAAATGCATGAGCAAAAGCCTGAAGGCTGGAAAGAGCTGGGAAGAACATTTTTTTTTTTTCAGATTTATTTATTTTAGAGAGACAGAGACAGAGTGCATGTGAGCAGGGGGAGGGGCAGAGGGAAAGACTCTCAAGAAGATTCCCCACTGAGCTTGGGCCCCCCATGGGGGACTTGATCCCAGGACCCATGAGACCATGACCTGAGCAGAAACCAAGAGTCAGATGCTCAGCCAACGGAGCCACCCAGGCGCCCCTGGAAAGAGCTGGGAAGAAGAGCTCTGACATTCTTAAATGTCAGATACCAGGAAAAGAGTAAGTGAAATCTTAGTATACTATAGGCCATGGTAGAGGGCGTTTGCATTTCCTTCCAATTGCAATGGAAATCTTTTAAAGAGCTTAAAATGGTAGAGTGGCAGGGTGCCTGGGTGGCTCAGTGGGTTAAGCCTCTGACTCTTTTTGGACCAGGTCATGATTTCAGGGTTGTGAGATCAACCCCCCGTGCACCCCCCGCCCCGCCACACCATCAGGCTCTGCACTGAGCATGGACCCTGCTTAAGAGTCTCTCTCTTCCTCTGCCCCTCACCCCTGCTCTTTAAAAATAAATAAAATAAAATGGGAGAGTGGTAGGCAGAATTTGCTTTACAAAGAGTATTGTAGGTAGTAAGACCAAGAGCAAGAGTTAAATCTATATATGGGGTAGGTCAGTACCTTTCAGAATCACACCATTCATATCACTGGTTCATGAAACAGTGGGGTCCCCTCATTAGGGCACTCGTGCAACCACAAGATAAAATATTGTAGAGGAGGATTAAAGGATTATGGACTGGGCATTAGGTCATATATTGACCTTCATAATCCTTCCCAAACTTTGAGCTTCTATAGTTTTATGCACTGAGCTAATTTTTGAAAGACTCTCTAGGAATTATAGAAAACCATAAAAATCAAAGGGGTTTTTACATAGAATGGAATCCTCCCACACCTTAAAGATTAAGTATGTACTCATCTACAAAGAGGATACCACCTTCTCAAATTGGGGTTAAGATATATAATCAGAACCTCCTTCCATTAGGGCAGAAGGTCTCAATTTTTCTGTAATAAACCAAACCTGGCGATTTGGTTTAAAGTGGAACTCCTAGGCTCCTATGGAGATTCTAATTTAATAGACCCCTAGGTCCACGAAACTGCAATCTTAATAAGGAGATTCCAGTGGACAAGGTGGACCAGGGCTGCACTTGGAGAAGCACTGGACTTGGTGACAAGGAACCCCTACTCAGATCCTAGCTCTATTCACCTCTGCCTGCCCTCCCTTGAGATCAGGAATATTGTTGCCCTAAGTATATTTTAACTTGCTGGGGAGCATAGTTAGGTTATTCAGCCTTTCTGAGCCAAAGTCCCTCTATCTATAATGACACTTACAGTAAGATGCTGTTGTGAGGGTCAGAAATTTAAAATGCAAAACGCTGACCTGAGCGCCTGGCATATCACAGCTGTTTAATAAACAGCAGCTCTTCTCTGCTTTATTTCTGCCTGTCTAATTTATTTGCCTGCCTCCTTTCTGCTCATCTCTGTTTCCTAATGCAGAGGCAACATTCACAAATGTTGGTGTGTTTCTCAATTTTTGCCATCTTCCTCTGGCCGCCACCTCCCCTACAAATTCTCAGAGATCTGTCTCTAGCAGGTGTCACCTTAATTAAAGTTTTGCACTCTCTCTGCTTTATTACAAAGACACTAGAATAAATGCACTAATACTACAGCCATGGAATATCTGTGACTATCAAATTAGTTTACTCTTGTGTTTCCTGCTATTTAACTAACAATTATCTCTTGCAAAACCACTCATCTTTCCTGTTTAATCTAACGTGAGTACTGTGAAGCAGAGAAGATTATGCAGTGGACAGATGAGGTTCTGGAAAATGCTACCAAATTATGAAAAACACTTGAATTGCATTAGCTCCCACAGAATATAAACAACGCTTGAATGGGGAGAAATCAGTTCATCCTGGGGCACTAATTTATAGACTGTGTCTTTAAAAATTCAAATTTAAAAGGCCCTTAAGTGTAAAGAAAGAAAAAATACGGCTGAATTAATCACTTTTTTTTAAGCCTTTATGTGTCTTTGAGGTAAAGGTCCTGTTCCAGTCTGTTTGAAATTAAAAAGAAATATTCTTTGAATTAAACATAATTGTGAGCAAACTCTAGGTTGCACTGGGGGATAACCAGAGGACAAGTTAAATTAAATATTTTGGGAATCTGGGTATTCATAGAATGTCGCTGGTTTCATTCACCAGCTTCCATGTCGTCTACCTTTCAATAGGACAGATAAGATGCCAAAATAAATAAGTTTGTCAGAACATAAATATTGTTGGGGCGCCTGGGTGGCGCAGTCGTTAAGCATCTGCCTTCAGCTCAGGGCCTGATCCCGGCGTCCTGGGATCGAGCCCCATGTCGGGCTCCTCCGAGCCTGCTTCTTCCTCTCCCACTCCCCCTGCTTGTGTTCCCTCTCGCTGGCTGTCTCTCTCTCTCTGTCAAATGAATAAATAAAATCTTAAAAAAAAAGTATTGTCATGTGGTCTTACTTTGTCTTTAAATAAATTACTAACAAACTTTTACAAAGCTGTAAAATTTAAACCATGATTAGCTATATATTTGGTAATTTACATTTATGTAAGAGAATAAAATTATACCGAATGAGAATTGGGCCAGAAAATCCAGGCCCCACTACTGCCAAGGCACTTTTCGTCTAACTGCCTTATTACTGTTCTTCTGGGGGAGTTGACATTGTTGTCTCATCAGTCATGTATACTGAAAAGGGGGAAGAGTATAGTGAACACTGAGCTTTCTCTTCCCTTGCTCTTTGCAAAAGCAGGAAAAAAACTTGTCCTTCCCAGGAGGCTCACACAAGGTTCATATTTGATTTGGGGGAGGTAGGTAGGGCGGGACAGGAGTTATAAATATGCAAATGCAGAGATAATAGATATGCAAATGTAGAGATATTTACAACGTACTTCGTTCTTTTTACTAGGCGCTATTTGGAACTGGTTAGCCTCCCTTCACTAGCATAGTGGCCAAAATGTAGCATTCTGGGATAGAAAATCAGAAAGCAGCTTCTTAATGACTCTAAAGAGTCCCTAACAATTCCAAAATGCTTAATTCATGTTGTTCACATGGTAGTTTTCTTTACTAAGTAGAAGTGCCTTATAAGGTCTTCATTTTATATTTTGGAGAAGGGGCTTTTTTTTTTTTTTTAACATTATTTTAACCTGCTGTTTTTACTTAATTGATTTTCTAATAGAAAATGAAGTTGTCTATTTCTGCTTACCAAAGACTACTAAAAGTAAGCACATCAGGATGAAAAATGGGGGCACACGATGAGCTGTTAGGAACCAATCTGGTTTTATCTTTAAAACAAAGGTGGTAGTTATAAATGATCCCTGCTGTATGATAAAACAACAGATTGCGCTAAACAACATTGCCTTCCTTTGGTATACTTTCATAAGAGCTTATAGGTTACACATTTATTTCACTCATGTGTTTAATAATTGTTGAGCATCTACTCTATGCCAGGCGCTGTTCTGGAGATCGTGACTATATTAATGAACACATAAACCAAATCCCTATCCCTTGGCGTGTACATCCCAATGGCAGAGTATAGATAGCGATGTTTTTAAAAGTAAACGGATGATGTAAAAAGATCACTTCTTCTAAAAGATTAACTCTGTAAGACAAGACCTAGAGAAAAGTAGGGCACATTTTAACGTTATTTCAAATGTATTTGTAGGGAATCAATTGTAGATAAAATACTAAATATTTTATTACTGTCTTTGAGATTTTCTGAAGTTTCTCCCTCATTCATTTTACTTTTGATAAGTATTGTCACCCTGTCACAAGTTAAAATCATTCTTTTTCAAAATTAAAAATTCATTTCCTGAATTCTTAAGAGACCATACACCTGAGAAGAATTAGTGTTGCCCAGCACTGAAGCTCACACCATTGAAAAAGTGGAATTTGCAACACTTAGTGGTTTTGCTATTACCGACTTATGATAAAGAGTGTACTAAATTTGCTTAACACGTATTTGACTTCATGAACTTTTATCTTTATTGGAAATTTCAAGATTTGTTTATCTAGTTTTTTTTAACTTCATCAAGATTACCACCTATTTTTAACCGAGGTGTTTTTATTCAGCCATTTAGATGAATGGTGAAATAAACTTTAAGAAAATACTTTGAGGGGCGCCTGGGTGGCACAGCGGTTAAGCGTCTGCCTTCGGCTCAGGGCGTGATCCCGGTGTTCTGGGATCGAGCCCCACATCAGGCTCCTCTGCTGGGAGCCTGCTTCTTCCTCTCCCACTCCCCCTGCTTGTGTTCCCTCTCTCGCTGGCTGTCTCTATCTCTGTCGAATAAATAAATAAAATCTTAAAAAAAAAAAAAAGAAAATACTTTGAATAGGGGTTACATGCATATGGTACAAAATTCACAATTTAAAAAGGTATACAATGAAAAATAAGTCTTTTTTCCCCCTATTTTTATCCTGAGCTACCTAGGTGCCCTCTCTCAGTCCTACACTGTCACTAGGATCTTGTATACCTCACCAGTGATATTCTAAAGGAGTTTCTCAACCATTCATGTGCATATGAATCTTACTAAAATATATTGTGATTTAGGGGTTCCGGGGTGAGGTTTGAGAGTCCGCATTTCCAAGAAGTTCCAGCTGAGGCTGATGTTGCTGGCCTAGGACTACACTGCCAGTGGCAAGATGGAGAAGCACATTTGTTTAGATTTGTCTGTGTGTTTGTTTACTGGGCTGAAAAGAGCAAGATATTCTCATAGACAGATACAGCTTACTGCCTTCTGATGAGGTTGTGGAATGTACGTGAGGTTCAGTGGGGTGGAGTCCGGAGCGGGCGACCAAGAAAGAATTCTTGAGGCGTCTTTGGTGTAAAATTGGTGGTTTATTAAAGCACGGGGACAGGACCCGTGGGCAGAAAGAGCGGCTGCCCCGGGGTTGTGAGGGGTGGCTGAGTATATACCATGGGGTTGGAGGAGGTAAGGAAAAAAGGGAGGTTGAGATAATACTTTAATATGTTAAAGAAGACTCACAGGATACTGGAGGCCTTGCCATTGTCAAGTTAAGGTTGTTTTTCCCTGTAGTAAGGCATTAACATTAAGATGGTTGGGAACTTCCTGGAGGCTGCAGATTATAAGGACATTTAATTGTATCTAACATTCCCTTCCAGAAGACAGGTTATTGATAGAAATGCTTCTTTCTTGTAAACTGCTAAAACATTTGTAAACTGAGGGAGACTTAAGTCTTGCAGGATTGTGGTATTAACTATTTCTTTGTCCTTTAGGGCAACCAGGAGTGCCTGAGGAATGTCACGTACATCCCATGGGGGGGGGGTTGCGGGGTGTCAGTTTCTGCTTTGTCCTCAACTTGCCTTCTGTTCCCTACTCAGCTCCTACTACAGCTTCGGCACTAGAATTCCAGCTTTGACTTTGCTTTGTGACCGTGTTCTTCTCATTTTTGTCTGTCTGGACTGATAATTCATACAGTGTTTAAAAAAATCAAACCATAAATAAATGATGAAAGCTACCAATATGACCATTTGAAGCATGCTACTAGGTGATACATAAATCTCAAGGACCACGAGAATCCCTCTTTGCAAATTTTTCATCTGCTTTTTTTTTTTAACAAGGTTAGAAAAGTCCTCGATATAAGCAACTTCCTGAATTTGGGTACAAGGCACACTGCGGATTTTAGCTTGCAGCTGGTACCATCAATCTAATAAAGATGCCATCATACTTGGAAATGATACAATTAAGCTCCCTGAAATCAATAAAAAGTGCAAAGATGGCTTAAATATTTTGAAGTCAGAGACATTCATATTCTCTCCGCCTGAATAAAGTATTCTCTCGAGATGACCGTGATCAGTATCGTGAGGGGTACAGATTTTGTCCTTCTTGGACCTGTATGTAAATGTCATTCAGAAAGCATGGGGCAACTCCTCAAAGATTAAAAGTTCGTGTTTGTTTCTTGTTCTCTGCAAGAATGTGAGCGCTAGAGGACTCACATTTGCCCATCTACTTTGTCCGCAGAGTGTGTTCATAGAGTACTTGCTAGCATGACACAAGGTTTGGTTTTAAAAGAGAAGCAATACCAGAAGCACGTTTCAGAAATAGATTTGGACCATCAAAGTTTCTATTTCTGTGTCATTGGCAGAAAGAATCAAAGGGATACAGGTTCCTCCTTGATGCCAAGTATCACTGACTTCTTTGGTTTGAACAATTCCAGGAATCTGCCATAATGGAGAATTTTTAGAGCAGATACTGAGATGGTTGTCTTGAAGTATTCGTGGCCTCTGGGACAGATTAATTTGGATCTACCTATTCTTTTGAGCACACCCTAGTCCATGATGTAGAAATGTTGGGGTTTGGAACAAATGGTCAATAAAGAATTCTTGAGATGTCTTCAGTGCAAAAAGATGGTTTTTTTAAAGCACTGGGACAGGACCCTTGGGCAGAAAGAGCTGCACTGAGGTTGTGATGGGTGACTGGTTATATACTTTCAAGTTGGGAGGGTGTTAGGGATAGCACAAACCTCCCAAGGTATTTTGGAAACAACGTTTCCAGGACCCTGAGGGGGCTAGCTATTGTTAGGAAAATGTTGTTTTATTACTCTTTAGTAAAAACTCAGTCATGAGACCCTTCAGATGTATATCAGTGGGCCATAAGCTTGGAGAATGATTACTAACATATCTTGGTGGGGGGTGGGGGGTGGGGGGGTGGGGGGGTGGTAGGGATAAAGGAAGTTTTCAAAGGAAATTCTATGTGTTACAGAAGACTTACAGGATCCTGGACCTCAGGGATAATGTTAAGATTGCCTTTTGCTCTTAGCAAGTATTAACATTGAGGCAGCTGAACTCCCAGAGGTGACTAAGGGACAGGCGGGTCTAGGTAGGGAGAGATAGGTAGGGGGCTACAGGATCAGGTTCACAGAAATCCCCAAATCGTGGAGGTGAAAGGAAACCAGAGATAAAGGAACAAACCAGACCCCCTGCCCTAGGCATGTGTGGAGGAGTGTCTTTTTTATGACAGTCGCCTGTGACCAACAAAGAATAACCAGACCCTAAAAAGAAGTAAGCCATTAAAGATGTTCTCATCAGTCCTTACTCAAGCCAAGACATCACAAGAATGATAAAGCCATAAGCTCCCTGATCAGTTCTAAATAAAAGACTGTCAGTGGAGGCCCACGCTGGCAACCCTGTTGGGACCCCCTTCACTCCTGAGAGCTTTTTCTGTATCTTCACTTAATAAAACTCTACCACTTTATTCACTCTCCTTTGTCCACGAGATTCATTCTTTGACTCGGTGAGACAAGAACCTCGCTCTCCTGCTTCAGAGGAAGGTCACTCTACCTGTTTCAAGGACTTGTCAGTAGGCTGTAGGCAGTAAGGAAATTTAATTTTTTTCTTTTGCCTTTGTTTCCCAGATCAGTCTACCTTGAGTCATGATTCTCAAGCATAGATTCTGTCGAGGTGTCCTAAATGGTATGCAGAGTCATAGAAAACAAACAGCACGCCTTCCTGAAGTTTCAACTGAGTTAAAGATTTGGCAGGCCCATATTAAAACAAATCAAAAACATTCAAACACGAATATACAACACAGTAGAACACAAAATTTTGATAGATTTTATTAAACATCAGATTTCAAAAACAATATTGAACTTTGATCTATGCCCCCAAGTCCCTTGGAATACAAATTTATGGTTTCAGCCAGTGGAGGGATATTTTAATGCAAGAGTTTTGGAAGTACTCTGATCTACACTGAAAGGGCATGAGGAGATCAGAAACCTGATCTGTTGAAATGCAGCTACAATTCTTTGCCTCTGGAGTGAGCCTGTGCAAAATATTTTGGAACCGAGAAAGTTGCTGTCGTATTTTTGAGATACTGACTTTCTGGAGGAAATGAGGTGACAGAGAGGTTGTTGATAGATGCCGGCTGGTTTGGGAGATGTCATCAATGAACTTTTTTTTAAAGCTGAACTTGATCTCTGTAAAGGAAAAAAAACTATTGATTTGGGCTGTTCATAGAGCAGAAGAGGTAACAATTTTTTAGAATAGCCCATTTTCTAGAATGAGTTTTAACCTATTTTATAGAATTATTTTTCTAGAATGAACCCATTCCTGCTGGAAGTAGAGAACAAATCACTTCTTTGCGGAAAGAATGCAGGATATAGTAAACAGAGAACGGATTTTAATCCCTAGCTTCACACCTTTGGTCAGAAACTAAAGTTCTCCAGGCCTCAGTGTTCTCAGGAAAAAGGGGGCGCACGTACAAAGATGAAAGGAGTTAGTAGTGGTTTGACGTTTGCCTCCTCTTTTTTCTTCGATACCTTTCCATTTCTTCCACCATTCCCATAGAGCTTGGGAAGTTGACAATGAATAGTACATCTCCATTTGAATAGGAAAATGGTGCTATGTTTTGGGAAGTTGGACCAAAGGATCTGGCTCTCTCCCAACCCTGAGATTCCCTCTGACGATCTACACAAGCCTTTTGCTAAGGAAGCATTTAGAGAAAGAATGAACTGCCTAACGTGTAAACACATTTAGATCCTACTGTTTACTGGCACTTCAGAGCTGAATTTGCACAAAAGGATGACCTAGAAACATGCAGGGAAAAGCTGTGTGGCATTTAGATGCATATCACATATGCATAATTGATTCCTTAAAAGGTTAAATACTCTTAGCATGTGTATGGATAGTGATATAGCCATGATGGGTTCATAATCATTATGGCAATGGCTTTGTTTTACATAATTCTAAAGTAAATGTCATGTTTCTTTGGAGATTCCAGGACTGGTATTCAGAAAAGCATATGTTTCCAAGTAGATAGCTGGGCAAGAGGAGCTACTCTTTCCCAAACAGAAGGACTATTCATGTAGCTAGTACACACTAAGCGTATGAGGCGTCGACTGCCACTAAATTCTCTTTGGAATTGAAATGCAATTACATATCGAGGACAAGTGCTAAATATAAACAGAAAGGCCAAATACATGACTTTTTTTTTTTTTTTTTGCTTTGTTTTTGCAGTATATTTGCAGGAAGAATTAAATACCCCAAACACACTATAATCCTTAATTGAAACACACAGTTCAGGCAATCTGGTGAATCCTTTAGCAGCTTTTTTCAAGTGCTTATTGTAGCTCTGGAAGAGCTGGTCTCTTATGTAAACAATTATAAGGGTGTTAAGGAAATTAATAAAAGAACCAAGTCACTAAGACATATGTAGAAGGAAATACTATAATATATGCCATAAAATCAGGGAAAAAATAGGCGATATGCTGTGTGAGGATACATATATAAGGGTACAAACTATATGAATGGGAATGGTTATTACAAAAACTCAAGTTTTGGGTTTCTTCTTTGGGGGAGGAGGGAAATACAGTCTCTGTGGCGCACACAGGGGGTTTTGTTGGATATATGATTTATGGTGGATGTTTATTGATGAGGTTACATATCGTACAATTTTTTAATTAAGTTATATTTCTTCATCTGTAAGAATGGAAAATGCGAAATATACAGGGAAGAAAAGCCCAAAGTAAGTTGGTAAAAATGATAACAAGTAAATTTATTGATATTGGGTTGGTCGAAGTATCTTCATACTGTACTTTCTTTTTTTTTTTTTTTGAAGGTGGGGGATAGCAGGAGAGGGAGAGAGAACATCCCAAGCAGGCTCCATGCCCAGGGCAGAGTGCCATGCGCTCGTGACCCTGAGATCATGACCTGAGCTGAAATCAAGAGTTTGACAGTTAACGGACTAAGCCACCCAGGCGCCCCTTCATATTATACTTTTTAAAATTTAAATACATGCTCTGTGCAAGACATGAACTAAAGTAGGTCCCTAGAAGGAGTGAAAGTAACAAGATGAGAAAGGGTATAGCAGATAAATACTAACAAAAGAAAACTATTGTAGCCCTTTAAATAACGGGGAAACTGGACCTTAGGACAAAATGTAGTGTCGTTTATTCTCTGTCTTCAATGACTGTTTCTCCATCCCGAGCCCATTCCATCCAGGCATCTGCTTCTGACCTTCCAGGACTTTTTGATAAATCAGCTCCACCTATTTCTGTCTTACTCCAAGCTCACTATTTTCAAATCTTAGAATCTTGAATCTCTCACCTCTGGTAGTATGTATTATCTGTGTACCATTGATTTGGTACTTATCGTAAGCTGTGTTTTAGTGTTATTGATATTCATGCATTTCTTTAATTAAATTGTAGTAATCTAGAGCTAGAGACTATACCTTCTTCATCTTTTAACACCCACTGTCACCTCACCCTAGGACTTGCCATATGGTAGAATCAAGTCACTGGGCATATAGTAGAAAGTCAATAAACATGCCAGCAGTCGACTGAGAAATGGTTTCTGAAAATGCATTTAAAGCTCTTTCAGGATGTCTGAGTACTTTGCTGATGCTTTGTATTTACATTTTCTAAGCAATCTCTCAGCCAAAGTTTTAGAATGGGGAGAGGAAGAGACACTACGGTTAGAGTGACCCACAGCTGTGCTGAAGACCATCACCCAGCAGGAGGGTGCCCACGTCTGGACCTCGCTGGGAACTCATGCAGGCTCATTCCTGATCTTCAAGGGCAGCGATGCATCCAGTAAACTTTTTGTCTCTACACCTGGAACGAAGTCCAACATGTAGTCCACAGTCAACAAATACTTCTGCTAAGTGTGGCAGAATTAAATATTATCTCGGATAATTTAATTCACTCCCATGGCTTCAAAATAACATGCCATTGAAGGCTTCCCAGTGTAGGGCTTTAGCTCTGGTTTTTCTCCACAGGGAGAGGGTGCCTGGGAGGGTGGATGAGCCAGGCCAGTTCAGGCAGGATGTAGATGTTAGCACTCGCATCGGCATTCTGGGCTTACGAGCTGGTTGGAGCAAAGCTGGATGGAGCAGATTTGGTTTTGCCAGCTGATAGTCGACTATGGAAACATGAAACAGATGTTTTAAAAAGCCATGAGGGGGGCGCCTGGGTGGCACGGCGGTTAGGCGTCTGCCTTCGGCTCAGGGCGTGATCCTGGCGTTGTGGGATCGAGCCCCACATCAGGCTCCTCCGCTGTGAGCCTGCTTCTTCCTCTCCCACTCCCCCTGCTTGTGTTCCCTCTCTCGCTGGCTGTCTCTATCTCTGTCGAATAAATAAATTAAAAAAAAAAAAAATCTTAAAAAGCCATGAGGAAGCCCATGGAAGAGATCTTCAGTGCTTGTCCTACTGGCCATTGAGAAGTAGCTAGAATTCTTCCTTTCTCATGACATGTAAAATAGGCTATCTGCTGCAAATCTTTTTTAAACATACTGTTTTTTTTGAATAGGCAATATATAAAGCATATGTATGATGTAACATTCAAAGGGTATAGTAGGTGTATGGTAAAAATAAGTGTGCCTACCGCCTTTGCCCAAAGTTGCTCTCTCTAAAGGGATCTACAGTTGCCAAGTTATTCCACTTATTTTTAGGTACACACAAGAATTTCATATTTAGATATACATATACATGTTTATATATGTTTATAGATTTTCAGACCAATAGTTCATCTAATAACATATTATATTGAATCTTGATTTTTTTTTCATTTAACAACTTATACTGTAGTTCTTTCCATTTTTACTTGTGTTATTTTAAAAATCCCAACCTCTAATATTATCTGATACACTGTCCAATATTTGTTTCATGACAGAATGAATGAATGATTTAACAATAGCCTCTAACTCATTCTGAACCTAAAGTCACCTACCAGCAGATTTTATAAATGGCTTTTCTTACAGCCCATCTCCAATATGTGTCGTTTTGCTTATAAATATCATATCCAAACCTCAAAATTAGTCTCAAAAGAAATTCCCCTGGCAGGGAACCTTCCCTGAATATTGCCTCTCACACTGTCCCCCAGGAGTTCTCTCTAAGCACTTAATACTCTGCTATTTTTGATTGTCCTCTGATTCTTATTTGTTAACATAATAACCAAAGGGGTGCCTGGGTGGCTAAGTCAGTTAAGCCTCTGCCTTCGGCTCAGATCATCATCTCAGGGTCCTGGGATCAGCCCCATGTCGGCAGGGAGTCTGCTTCTCCCTCTCCTCCCTGCTCTTGTTCTCTCTCACTATCTCTGCCTTTCTCTCTCAAATAAATAAATAAATAAATAAATAATAAAATCTTTAAAAAAACAAAATAATAACCAAAAGGATGTGAATAACACTCAACAATTTTTATTGAATACTTATTTGTGCCAGAGACTTCACTAAGCATGTTATGTACACTTCTCATTAATTCCTGCAACATACCTTTCTCTCCCCTTAGTGGGAAAATTCCAAGTTGTGGTCCTTGATTACTTCTAGGGTCCCTATACAACCTCAGCTGCCCCGGCAGTGAAACCCTTTCTCCTACTCTTTATTACCTTCCTTCCTGCCCTTTCTCAATTCCCCACTTGCTTACTTCCTGAAATCTCCCGCCAAGTGAATGACTTCCACGGGAATCCTCGTCAGGGTCTGCATTTAGGGATATCAAACCTAAGGAAACTGAAGTTTAGTGTGTGAATAACTTGTTCAAGTTTATGTATATATCAAGTGGCAGATTCAGGGTTTAAGCCCGAAGCCATGCCCAAAAGTTCCCTACCTGATTGCCAACTGCATAGTAAGGGCCTCGAAGGAGACCAAGGAATACTGTATTCCCTCTGTCGTGTGTTTCAAAATGCAAGCCAAAGTCAGAGCTTAATACATACTTCTGCTGGTCAGTGTTTTGGAGTGTCTCTTTCCCACCCTATCACATCAGGACATGTACTGTTAGCTAAATACGCACGCTCATAAATTTGTTACTGAAACTGTGATTTTAAAAAAAGAGTTCCTCATGCTCGTGCAGTGGCTGAGTGTCTTCTTATCGTTTTACAGATAGCAACTTCATCCTTGCGAATGCCCAGGTGGCTAAGGGGTTCCCCATAGTCTACTGTTCGGATGGCTTCTGTGAGCTCGCTGGATTCGCCCGGACTGAAGTCATGCAGAAGAGTTGCAGCTGCAAATTCTTATTTGGAGTTGAAACCAATGAGCAGCTGATGCTTCAAATAGAAAAGTCACTGGAGGAGAAAACAGAATTCAAAGGAGAAATTATGTTCTACAAGAAGAACGGTGAGTGGCTCTCTTAGACCGATGCTCATCGGCATTGTGAAGGGTCACCTTCTTTCAGCTCAATAATTAATCCATAACTCCCATTCAGGCTTAATGGCATTTCACGTAAATATATAGACTGTTATTGAAGTTCCACAAACGACTCAGGCAATAGCCTGGTTTTAGCCATTAGCAGTATAAACTGCTTGAAAATTTAACATTAGAATCACAACTGTTCAATGTTAATATATTAACTGAGTGAATATATGTTAAAGTGTATTACAATTTTACTAGGTCATTCTTAAAATACATATTAGCTATGATAGTTGTTAATATGTTATTAATAGATGATCTTATCCAGGATATGCTCCAAATTGTATGCCTTTAAGAACCACTTCTCAACCTCAGTCATTAAGGCAGAGGTCCAGGTGTTCACTGGCAGAAAAGGAAGTTAATTTAAAGGCCAACAGCATAGGCATTTCCTCTTCTAGTTCCCTGGCCACAGAGCCTTTCTTGCTACTTTTTTAAAGACAAAATAAGAGACACATGGTATGACTCAGGGTGGGAGTAAATTTGCCTGGACTCAAAACTGCCACTGAGGAAATACAAAGTATTTTCTTGTGGCTGCTGTTTTGTGACTCTTTTTTAAATAAAAGAAGATGAGGGAATGGGTGTGGTATCTACAGTATTGGGGTTCTGTGTAGGAATTGGTTTCCTTATCTCATGGGCCCTGGTAGTTGGGATGAATCCAAGAGGCAATATATTGGGGAAACACTAAATCAAAATTAGAACAGGTTGTCATTTTCCAGTTTCTAAAATTCTATCTCTTTCTCTAATAATTTTCCGTAAAATAACATCACCATCTGAGATTTATCTGCGCTCATGGCTACCAAGCTAGAGAATAGATTTCCCAGCCTATTTTGCGGTTGGGCTGGGCATGTGACAAAGTTTTGGGCCAGTGATTTGCAAGAGAACAATTTATGTAACTTTTAGGAAAAATCCCTAAAAAATACAATTGGTTGTCCTCTAACTTCTCTTCCTTTCCCATTATGTTGTGGACTGAATTGTGTGTCCTCAAAATTCGTATGTTGAAGCTCTAACCCCACTGTGACTGTATTTGAAGAGAAGGCCTTTAAAGAGGTGATTAGGGTTAAATGAGATCATAAGATTGGGGCCCCCATCCAATATGACTAGTGTCCTTATAAGAAGAAGGGATACCAACAATATGGGCACACAGAGGAAAGTTTATGTCAATACGCAGTGAGAAGGCAGCCACCCGCAAGCTGATGAGAGAGGCCTTAAGAAAAAACAACCCTGTCAGCACCCTGATCTCCACTGTGAGAAAACAAATTTCTGGGTAGCCACCCCGTCTGTGGTGTTTTGTTAGGGCAGCCCTAGCAAAGCAGTACACATGGGTCAGAATGTTCAGGGGAAGTCACAAAGGCAGCTTCAACCATTTGGCAAGGATGACACCATAGAGGAGTGCAGAGCAACAATATGGAAGGAGCCTGGGTCTTGTGGCAGTTCTGTCCTCCTCACCCCAGAACAAACAAGTACATTCTCATCTTGTTGGAATCGTTT
The DNA here is from genome assembly GCF_017311325.1 of Ursus maritimus. Taxonomy (NCBI): domain Eukaryota; kingdom Metazoa; phylum Chordata; class Mammalia; order Carnivora; family Ursidae; genus Ursus; species Ursus maritimus. The sequence continues at coordinate 35,245,580 of NW_024424453.1, forward strand.
CATTTTGGGGTCTTTTTGTTGCAACATCTAAGTTGCATTCTAACTCAGGGTTTCTCAACTTTGGCACTGTTGACATTTCAGGTTGCTAATTATTTGTTGTGGGAAGCTATCCTGTACGTTGCAGATAATAATCTGCAGCATTTCAGACCTCTCTATTTTGCTCTCAGTACTTAGTATTGGGGTCACTGTCAGGAAGAGGAATAGGGGCCTGAACATGGGAACTTCATCTTCTTTTATAACTTCTTTGTCTTTGGAAAACATTCTTTGATCATGTAAATTTTGGATACACGGTAGTCATGAAATATTGGAGAGTACCATTCTGGGAGGGACAGAATATCCAGGGCTTTGGCATTAGAAACATAGTTCAGACCATTGTATCCTTCTCAGTGTCAGAAGATAAGGCCTTTGTAGCAAATATGATAAAATAAAAGGACTCCAGCTCTGTGTAATTACACCACAGTCACTGAAGAGAGCCTGAGATACAAGAAAATAGGAGATGCCATGGAGAATGCAGACTGGTTGCGAGTGATAAAACCACCATCTGGTGGAACAAAGAGAAAAGGGATATCCTTTGTCTAAATTATCCGCTGACTGCAGACTTGTCCTTTGCAAGATAGGCACCTTGTATAGGTGACTCCAGATCCGTCTGAGTGTCTTCCTTTTTAAGCTACCTCAAAATATCCAAATGTGGCACCACTGAGAAAGGTTTAGGCCAAGGAGAAGAATCTAGATGGGAAGGCCAAAGGAGGGAGACTTTAGAGGTCAGAAAAGTAGAAAATATGGAGCACAGTGTAGGAGTCAACACCCAAAAGAACTTCCTGAGCCCAGGGTTTTATAAGATGCTTGCAGCCTTGGACATCTTTGGGTGGAAATCATTAAAGGCACCAGTCCCCTCTAAGGCAATCAATATGGAGAATTGTCTGACATTTTGAGCCAACAAATTGATCCAATTACAAGTGATAGAGAATTGCTGCCTCTCCTATGATAATCGTGCTGTATTTTAGCTATTTTTCTAAAATCTCTCTCCACACACAATGATGAACCTTTGAAGGCACAGCCTATGCATTACTTGTTTCCGCATGTCCAGTGTGTAGAGGTTGAGTTCAGAGCAGTGTCCGTCAAACGTTAGTTTCTCAGTAAATGCTTGCTGATTGGAATTGAAATTGATCATTAGAGGGACCTATGGATACTTCAGGGGATGTCTGGATTTCTGAGTATTAAAAATAAGCTTATGCTCTCAAGGGTCCTCCTTCTGTCCTTCAAGGCTCTTTTTCTTTTAATTTACTTTAGAGAAGAGGTGCTTGTTTCTCATTCTCCCCAGATACATTTTAACCAGCTGTGATTGAGCTTCTTTGCTCACCGGCCCCTCAGTGTTGTGCTTGCTGTCCTGACCTCATGGGAAAAGGCTGCCCTTTCTCTTCCTGCCCAGGCCTGTTATTCTGATAACCTGACCCGAGGCTGGCGAAGTGCAGCAGAAGACTCTAAAGGTTTAGGGCATCTAATGGGACTTGACACACTGCAATCAGGATGGCAAATATGCCTATTCACTGAGTCCAGAGGAAAATCAAAGGAGGAAATTCTCACTGGCATTACCCACCTGGCAGAACCCCAATTCTTGGTCATGTCTTAAGTCTGTAAGTCAGCCTCCTTTCCCTCTCTATCCTACCTTAAAGACTGCCCCTTCTTTCATACTTCACAGGCTGAAAGCCTCTATCCTCTTTAGGAAAACCTTATTGTCTGCACACTAGAGTTGTCCTCCCTAGAGGGTCTATTGTCCTCTCCTGACTAGGGAAAAGTGTGGGACACAGTATTCTCCAAAAGGATGCATCCCCAAATGCAGAGTAATTCAGCCCAAATAAAAATAAAATAAAACCCTAAAGGTATTTGGAGGAATAGGTCACATCTGATCCCTTTTCTTATCTCTGCTCCAACATTATGCTCCCTTCTCTCTGTGTTATTGTGGTTTCTTCCAGGAAACTAATAGAAAACAGACATATATAGAACTGTATGTAGACACACACACACAGCCCTCCTAAAATATAGTTATCAGAAGAGAGTATAATCTTTTAAAAAGTCAATAATGATGACAACTACAAGAATAATAGCGGCTAACACTTAAATATATTTACTATGTGCTAAGAACTATCTCACATATTTAATTTTTACTTATATTTGTCTATTTAATCCTGGGACAATTTTATTTTATTTTTTAATTCAAATTTTAATTTTAATGTAAACATACAATGCAATAACAGTTTCTTTATCTTTTAAAATATATATTTATTTATTTGACAGAGAGAGAGAGAGAGTGCACAGGCAGGCATAGCGGCAGGTAGGAGGAGAGGCAGAAGCAGACTCCCAGCTGAGCAGGGAGCCTGACCTGGGACTCTAGCCCAGGACCCTGGGACTCATGACCTGAGCTGAAGACAGATGCTTCACTGACTGAGCCATCCAGGCACCCCTCTTTCTTTTTTCTTTCTTTTCTTTTTTTAAGATTTAATTTGCTCATTAGAGAGAGAGAGAGAGCAGGAGAAGGGGAGAGAGGCAGAAGGAGAAGTAGACTCCCCGCTGAGCTAGGAGCCAAAAGTGGGGCTGGATCACAGGACCTGGAGATCACGACCTGAGCCGAAGGCTGACACTTAACCGTCTGAGCCACCCAGGTGACCCTGTAATATTGTTTTCTGGAGTAGAATTCAGTGATTCATCGCTTACATACAACACCCAGTGCTCATCACAAGTGCCCTCTGTATCTTTTTTTCTTTAAAGATTTAATTAATTTATTTATTTGAGAGAGAGAGCAAGCAGGGGGAGGAGCAGAGGGAGAGGGACAAGCAGACTCTGTGCAGTGCCTGGAGCCTGACATGGGGCTCAATCCCATGACCCTGAGATCATGACCTGAGCCGAAATCAAGAGTCAGATGCTTAGGGGCGCCTGGGTAGCGCAGTCGTTAAGCGTCTGCCTTCGGCTCAGGGCGTGATCCTGGTGTACCGGGATCGAGTCCCACATCGGGCTCCTCGGCTGGGAGCCTGCTTCTTCCTCTCCCTCTCCCCCTGCTTGTGTTCCCTCTCTCGCTGGCTGTCTCCCTGTCACATAAATAAATAAAATCTTTAAAAAAAAAAAAAAAGAGTCAGATGCTTAACCAACTGAGCCACCCAGGTGCCCCAACAAGTGTCTTCTTTAATACCCATCCCCCATCTATCCTATCCCACACCCACCTCCTTCTGTCAGCCCTCAGTTTGTTTTCTATTGTTAAGAGTCTCTTATGATTTGTTTCCTGCTCTCCTTTTACCCCCCCTTCCCATGTGTTCATCTGTTTGCTTTCTTAAATTCCACATATGGGTGATTCATATGGCATTTTTCTCTGACTATTTCACTTAGCATAATACGCTCTAGCTCTATCCACATCATTGTGAATGGCAAGATTTCATTTTTATGATGGCTGAGTAATATTCCATTGTGTATATATACCACCTCTTCTTTATCCACTCATTAGTCGATGAGGGTTCCCCTTTCTCTGCATCCTCACCAACACCTGTTATTTCTTCTGTTTTTAATGTTGTTAATTTTAGCCATTCTGACGAGTGTGAGGTGGTATCTCATCATGGTTTTGATTTGTATTTCCCTCATGATGAGTGATGTTGAGCATCTTTTCATGTATCTGTGAGCCATCTGGTTGTCTTCTTTGGAAAAGTGTCTATTTATGTCTTCTGCCTATCCTAGAACAATTTTAAAAAAGAGATACTTTTGTATTGTCATATTATAGATGAGAAGGCCAATACAGAGAAAGAATAAGGTTTTTAAAAATTAAGTAATAATTAGGAGGACAAACAGTTTCACAGATAAACATATATTTACACTTACGATGAGCATAGCAAAACCTGTAGAATTGTCAAATCAATATGTATCTGAAACTAATATAACATTATATGTTAACTCTACTTCAGTAAGATCATCTATTTTCAAAAAAGAAAATGATTGCATAATTACCATAAAAAAGTAATCATTGATTTTTATTGTTCAGGATTGCATTGTCACAGTGTGTATGATTGCATTAGGAATTCCATTTATTTTGAGTAAAATACCTAGATATAATTTTAGACATAAAAAAATAATACGCAAACTTTTCTTTGTCAAAAATGCAGATAGTAATATTTTACACTTCATGTTTAAGAGTTAACATTTCTCATTATTTGTCCTCCCTCTGGATAGTCAAAGGTCTACCTATATATCAGAAATAAGTACCGTTGGGGCGCCTGGGTGGCTCAGTCGTTAAGTGTCTGCCTTCTGCTCAGGGCGTGATCCCAGTGTTGTGGTATCGAGCCCCACATCAGGCTCCTCTGCTATGAGCCTGCTTCTTCCTCTCCCACTCCCCCTGCTTGTGTTCCCTCTCTCACTGCCTGTCTCTCTCTCTGTCAAATAAATAAATAAAATCTTAAAAAAAAAAAAGGTACCATTAAGATGCCTTTTCAAAAAGCAGTCTCCTTCAGTTCTGTTGATACCAAAAGGCATTAATCAGAGATGTTCTAGGCAAACAGATGTGTGGCTATCCTAACTGAGGGTAACCATTTTATTAATCTTGTGTTCATTCTTTCATTGTTTCTTTTATAATATGGGCAATACCAATATCTTTGTGGTTCTCACCTTTTCTTATGAGTAGCATACTTTTCACACTGTTCTGCATTTCAGCAGAACACATGTATCCTGTAGGACTGTGTATACCTTGCAGAACAATACCTGCTGGAGGTCAGTCATTCTTCTTTACTGCTGCATAGTATGATATCATATGGGTCCATCATCATCTATTCAACCATTCCCCTGTCGATGGACATCTGTGTTCCTTCTAGAATGTGGTCTATTTTCTTTGCTTTTTCTGCCCCTTTCTCTTTTAAATACTTTTGTTCTTCAGAAAGTTTGTGTATTTTTCTAAAAGTTATCTATTACATGAGTCGTTTACCTTTATAGTACTTACAGTCTCACTTTTTGAAGATTTTGTGTTCATTTCCTACAAGAAACAGTGTTGTGACTAGCCAGGAGGTACTCTTCCCTCCTTTCCCTTTCCCCTGATAATTTAAAGTAATGTTCTTTTTGTACCGGGTAATATCTGTAAGGCAGCATACTTGTTCTGCTTTCCTTGTATTCTTCCTTTGTTCCTCTCTGAACGCTTTCATAGTTATATTTACATTGTCGGAGCAAATAACAATTACATGTATTTTGTCATTCTTGTCTTCCATCATTTAATCTTATTGCTATGATTAAGTATGCTTAATGATCACCGTATATCGTTAGCCCAAAGCTTCTCCAATCTTTTCTTGGTTTCCTGGAGCTTGTTCTCTGAGCCATCTCAGAAAGAGCTCCTGGAAACTGATTTTCCTGCATTCTTGCAATGTTAATACCGGTGTGATAATGGCCTTTAGACTTGTAGATCAATTTGGCTGAAAATTAAACTTTTCATATTTTCTTCATTTAAATATCTCAATTATGTTATTCCCTTGTGTACTGGCATAGAGCATTATTTTACCTTAAAAGTGTTTCTATTTAAGTATCTTGGTGTTTTGTCCAGAATGTTCAATAAATTTATGTTATTTTATTTTGTTTTATTTTTATTGATTTTTTAATTTTAATCCAATATTTTTACTGAAGTCTATTTTGGCATAGGCCATGGGTCAGCACACCTTTTTATAAAGGGCCAAATAGTAAATACTATATGTACTGCAGGCCATACAGTCTATGTCTCAATACTCCTCTCTGTCATTGTAGTGTGCAGCAACCCTAGAAAGTATGTAAATGAGTAGGTGGGCCGTCACCCAATACATCTTTATTCACAAAAAAAGAAAGTGGGTTAGATTTGGCTTTCAGACCACAGCTCACGGATATTTGATATAGACTATTTGGGATCAGATTTTTCCGGATACATGATATGTTCTTTACTATTTGTTTAAGTCTCTTTTATTGCAGGAAATTTTTCTTGAATTGTAATTATCATTATTCTTCTTCCCAGTGCTTTGGTTTTCTTCTTTAAGAACATCAATTCTATGTATATTGGGTCTTCTTTGCCTGTTCTCTATAACTATCACTTTTTTTTTCTTTTTTTCACCATGTGTAGTTTATCTCCTTTCCCTTATTTTTGTGGTGTATTTTCACACTGTATTTCTTCTCTTTAAAGTCTTCAATTCTGTATCTTTTATGTGCCCTCCTGAGCTCAGTTTGCTCATATTATTTATATCATTCTTGCCTAGGATATTAGTTGCTAGGGCTGCCATAACAGAGCACCACAGACTTCACAGCTTATACAATAGAAATTTATTTCCTCACTATCCTGGAGGCTGAAAGTCCAAAATCAAGATGTTGGCAGAGTCGCTTTCTTTTGAGGCCCTGGCTTACAGATGTCTGCCTTTTCCTCTCTGAGTCTTCATATGGTCTTGCCTCTCTGGTCTTTGTCCTAATTTACTCTTATAAGGAAACCAGTCATATTGATTAAGGTACATCTATATGACTTCATTTTAATTAATTAATTCTTTCAAGATCCTCTCTGCAAATACTGTCACATTGTGAGGTAATGGGGATTAGAACTTCAATATATGAATTTTGAGGGAACCAATTCATTCTGTAACACCTATTCACCTATTTCTGAGCCTTTATAAATTAATATGGGCTATTGTTTCAGAGTTTGTAAACTTTTCTTTGTTACTTTTGCCTTGTTTTGAAATGTTTTGGTTTTGTGTGCCCTATGGGATATTTTAGGTGTGTTTTTTCTTTATGTAGGTATGTTATTCAGATAATTTTTGTCTTTAACTTCTCTTTCATCCTTTTCTGTTGTCATGCTTGAAAAAGATGTGTTTTCTTTTACTTTTAGAAGAATATTGGAAATAGAATTATGCTAGGAAAACTTTCCTAAATCTATGGCTGTAAGATCCTTTTGCCATCACCAAAAAGTCTTTTGTTTTTTATCAATTGCTTCTTAGTATAGCTATATTTTTGTTACTTCCTGAGATAAGTTTCCTTTCCTAGCATGGCCTCTCCCACACTAGTATTTGAAACATTTCATTTCTTTACACTGATCTTCATGCTCTGACCAAGTAGAGTTCTAGTTTCAGCAATTTCCAAGAAAGATTTTCTCAGAATGTTGAAGGTTCAGGCAGCCCCAACACCATCCTATCTTTGTGTAACCTACTTGCACTCATTTTAAATTGGAGACTGTAAAGCTCCTTTCTATTTTTGTTTTTTAAGATTTTATTTTTAACCAATCTCTACATCCAAGATGGGGCTCAAACAACCCCAAGATCAAGAGTTACATGTTCCACCCACTAAGCCAGCCAGGTGCCCCTCCTCTCTAGTTTTAATTGCTTTCAGATCTGCATGTGGAGTCCTCCACTCTCCGAGCCTTTCTTCTTTTGGGAATAGATACCTTTTGACAATTTATGAGCCCCCAAGCTCCTAGGCCTATGAGAATTCTCCTTTTCCTATACAGCTCTTGTTTCTACAAGGACCTAGCTTCTTAGTCAACCTAATCCTTCACAAGGGAACCAAAAATACACAATGAGGGAAGATAGTCTCTTTAATAAATGGTGTTGGAAAGACTGGATCTCCACATGCAAAAGAATGAAATTGGACCATAATCTTATACCATACATAAAAGTCAACTCAAAATGGAGTAAAAATTTAAACACTAGGGGTTGCCCCATCACCCTATATTCTGAGGTTCCGGGGGTCACATTGTCCTACAGTTTTGCTTATGATGTTTTTTATGGATTTCTGATTTTGCTACCTTAGCTACTTTAATTTTGTGAAAGGATTGGGGATGTTTCAAAAACCACGTCTTCACCACCACTTCTCTTTCATATAGTAGTTTAAACAATCTCTTTAGAGATTGTACGGTTTAGGGAATGGACAGCTGCTTTGGGGATATAAGTCCAATCTCTGAGTTTCCTTCTTATTTTTTTCTTCCTAAGTTGCCATTTTCATGGTCGGGGTGTAAGGGGCATATCTGAACCCAAGGCATAGTGTAGAAAGCGCCCCCTGACCTCTTGTTGACCACCGATGCATGCATGGTCCATCTGTCTGATGCTCCTGTTATAGCATTTATACCTGAGTTTTGTGCTGATGGTACTCTCTGAATCATGTCACCTCCCCTTAGCTCTTAAAACGTGAGCACACCCATCCTTCACACATAGAAGCAAAGGAAGTACCTGAGAAAATAAACTGGAGCATCCTTTATGGTCTCACATTTCCTCAAAAGTAGGCAGCCACCTCCATGTTGATAAAGAGGTAGCCTGACAAGCAGTTTCTCTCAAGAGTCCCAAATACAGAAGGAGAAAGTTCCTTAATGTCGTCAGTGTTTCCAAAAAACTATCCAACACAGCTTCTTCCTGCTTCAAAGTTATGAAACCTCAGAGTGGAGAGATTATCTCCAGCCTCCCCTACTCTTTTTCACAATCTCACAACCTGAGAAGGGACAGGTTAGGATATCATGTCATATCACCATCTTCCAGACTCTAGTTATTTGGCTAAGTTTTTTAATGGTAGGAAGTTTTATCTTCTGTCATGGAAGACCATCATGATTGGCTGTAGGAGCACCAACCTTTATAGGTTAATCTTAGCATATCCTCTCTACAGAAATCTTATCTTTCAAGCCCATTTTCTTTTTCTTCTAATTTATTTTTAAAAATTTTAATTCCAGTAGAGTTAACATACTGTTATATTAGTTTCCGGTGTACGATATAATGAATCAATAATTCCATACGTCACCCAGTGCTCATCACGACAAGTACACTCCTTAATCCTCATTACCTATTTCATCCATCTCCCCGTCTGCCTCCCCTTTGGTAACCATTAGTTTGTTCTCTATAGTTAAGAGTCTCCTGGCTTGTCTTTTTCTTTCTTTTTTCTTTTTCCTTTGTTTTGTTTCTTAAATTCCACTTATGAGTGAAATTATATGATATTTGTCTTTCTGTGACTCACTTATTTCACTTAGCATTAAGCTTTCTAGATCCACCCATGTTGTTGCAAATGGCAAGATTTTATTCTTTTTAATGGCAGAGTAATATTCCAGTGTAGCAAGCCCATTTTCATATCCCAGGAAGAAAAATGCCAAAAGAGAACAAAAACATAAAAAGAAAATTAAAATGGCATAGTTAATTTTGCAAATATAGTACCTGATGTATCAGTTTGCTAGGGCTGTCACAACAGAGTACCACAAACCAGTGGCTCAGACAACAGAAACTTATTGTCCCACCATGCGGGAGGCTGGGAATCCACCATGAAGGGGTCAGTTGAGTTGGTTTTTCTGAGGGCTGTGAGGAAGACTTTGTTCCATGCCTCTGACCTAGCTTCTGATGGCTTACTGGCAATCTTCAGTGTTCTTTAGCTTGTAGAAACATCATCCTGGTCTCTACTTTCATCCTCACATAGTATTTTCCCTGTGTGAGTGGCTTTGTTGAGATTTCCCCATTTGTATAAGGACACCTGTCATATTTGATTAGTGCTCACCTTAATGACCTCACTTTAACTTGATTGCTTCTGTAAAGACTGTATCTCCATATAAGGTCACATTCTGAGGTACTAGAGGGTAGGATTCTATCCCAGCTTTTTGGGAAACAAAAGTAAACCTAAAACACCTGGTTACGTTCACCTTAAATATATTATAACTTAAGTGATTTGCTCAAAATTGTAAACTAGTAAAAAAAAGAAACCAAGATACATAAACATCCCCTGACGTCAAGGTTCTTGCCCTTAAGCCACTGACTGTCTGTGGAAGTAGGGATGGTACCACCTTCCCGGAGCATTTTGCAAATCTCTGGGGATGTTTGACTCAATAATTGGGGTGGGGGGGTGCCTTTGCCATTTAATGGACAGGAGTCAGGAATGCTAAATGTACTATAATGTATGGGTTGGTCTGGCAATTGAAGAACTGCCCAGTGTCTAACATGACTTTGTTTCTTTTTAATTTTTTTAAAATATTTTTTGAGGTATAATGGGCATGCCAAAAATTGCACATATTTAATGTATATGACTTGATGAGTTTGGACATATACCTATGATACCAGAGCACAATCAAGATACTAAACATATCCATCACCTCCAAAAATTTCCTTGTGTTCTTTTGTGGCTGGTTTATTTGTGGTAAGAACACTTACCATGAGATCTCTCCTCTTAACTTTGTACAGAGTGAAATAAACCAGTTGCGGAAGGACAAATACTGCATGATTCTACTTACATGAAGTATCTAAAATAGTCAAACTCATAGAAGTAGGAAATAAAATGGTTGAAGGGAGGAGGAAAAAGGGAGTGGCCGTTAGCTGGGGATAAAGTTTCAGTTTTGCAAGATGAGTAAGTTGGAGAGAACCACTGTACGGCATAGTTCCCAAAGTTAACAATACACTACTGTGCATTCTATGACTTTCTAATGCCCCATCAGGTTTTCCAGGAAGTTAAACACTGGTTTCTAATTATCTGAACTTAGAACTTAACATACAGTGTTTTGGGGAAGGCTTTAATTTCCCACTGAATTTCCAAGAAGACTAGTGTAGTGATGAATGATTAAACTTTATCTTGTTCCGAATTTCACCCATTTCAGAAACCTCTTGTCACTGACTCACAGTACTTGTCCTGGATGTGGCACATCCGCATGGGCTCCGCACGCAGAGCTCCTGCATCCGGGGATTCTGCATACTGGTCCAATTATCCAGCTGCCGAATCCTCTCTTCTGTGGCAGGCAGTCACACCTGTCACACCTGAGCATTTCATGTTGAGATGCATTATTAGTTTATCAGAGATGACCTCACTTTTATTTTGTTAGATCACTGTTAATAATGCATAGTGCTGCTTTTCTGAAAACAATCTGTATAGTCATGTTAATTATGGTTTTTCAGTTCTAACTAGAGAAGAGGGAGATGTAAGTATTTGCTATAAAAGGGAATCTTGAGTCAAATAGAGTTTTAGATAACTGTTTTCACTGACAGATTCACTCATCCCTAGGTCACCTACAAGGTTTGCCATTTATTTCCATGTACCTTCTGAGCTATTGCTTAATGTTTCTCAGCTGACTCACTTTTTAAAAATTCAAATTGCAAGCAGAAGAAAACTAAATCACTACTCTAAATGGAAAACTGGGATCATTAGCCTCAAAAAGAAGTAACCATAAATAAATATGCAATGAGGGACAGCTGGGGGGCTCAGTCAGTTAAGTGTCTGACTCTTGGTTCTGACTCAGGTCGTGATTTAAGGGTTGTGAGATCGAGCCTGGTGTCAGGCTCTGGCTCAGTGGGGAATCTGCTTGACTTTCTCTCTCCCTCTTCCTCTGTCCCCTCCCCCAAATCTCTTACGTGCGCATGTGTGTGCAATTTCTCTCAAATAAAGAAATAAATCTTTTTAAAAAATTGGGACACATGGGTGGCTCAGTCCATTAAGCGTCTGCTTTGGGCTCAGGTCATGATCCTAGGGTCCTGGGATCGAGTCCTGTGTCTGGCTCCCTGCTTAGCGGGGAGCCTGCTTCTCTCTCTCCCTCTGCTGCTCTCCCTGCTTGTACTCTCTCTCTCAAATGAATAAAAAAATTTTTTTAAATCTTAAGAAAAAAAGAAATAAAATAAAATAAAAAAGTAAAAATGCAATGAAAACATTGTAATTTCACTTCTTGAAATTAAAAAAAATAAAATGTATACCACGGAATCTAAGTAATAATAAATCTAATTGATTATAGTGTGCCAGCCAGCACATAATTATTTTATTTCATTTTCCCAATAAGAATTCAAGTAAAAATGAATTGTCTCACATTTACAGATAAGGAAACTGTGATGCAGAAAAAAATTTGAACACAGACGTGTGTGTTATGTGATAGTCCTCAGCTTGTTAAGACATGGAAAATGCCTAGAAATATCAATGCTTTTTTTTTCTTTTTAAATATAATTAGATTTTCAACTTTCTGTGATAATGGACTTTAAACATATATATTTGTGACAACAAAAACAATTTATTTACAATTTACCGTTTGTTTAGGGAGGATGGGGGGGCGCGATCCTTTTTTTTACCCAGCTGCTAGATGTACGTTCAGATGCAAATCAGAAGCTGAAAAACTAAATTGTTCAGTAAATAAAAAGTAGTGGGGGGCAGATAGGGAGAAAGTTGGAAACATGAAGCTGAGGAGGCTTCTCTTGGGTAGCCAAGGGTGGAAGCAGAAAAGGAGAGGTAGGGGAAGATCGGGAGAGAAGATGAGAGAAGGAGAGCTAGAGAAACGGGCAGACATTGGGTGGTGTCTTGCTCATTTCCCTCAAAATGTCTGGAGATAGGCTGGATGTACTAGCTGCATATTTCTGTTTCAGTGCACATTAAAGCTAATAGATATTAAAATGCAAGATATTTATATGAACTACCTAAAATAACCCGTGTTCAACCAAGGGTATGCATACCACTAGTTGGGTAACACACTGTCTTTACTCTGGTACGCATGTAAACTGTCTGAATCAGGCACATGCATACTCAGTCTTCTGAGGTCAGTTCATGATCAAAGACAAAAGGAAGCAGATTTCCTCATGCACTTCTTTTTTTTTTTTTTTTTTTTTTTTTTTTTACAATGAGCTGCTCATAGCAGATAATTATAGTAAGGAACACTTTCCTTCTAACACTAAGTTTACATGTAAGATATTCTTAGTGCATTCTGTTACACTCAGTTTTTCAAATGACTCTGCAGATGATTTTTAGAATATTTGATTATGCCCTCTAGGTATTTTAGAAATGGAGCTCTATATAGGAAAAGAGACAAAGCCTTGGGGTTGGAGAATGTCCGATGATTCTCAAAATTTACATTTTAAATGTGCCTTCATATTTCCTTCCCCATTACTGTTAAGAGATGGGCATTGCAAATAGAATGGTTTCACGTAAGATCCAAATTTCAGAGCAAGGGGTGTCATGCCCATCCAGGTAATAAATAGACAACAAGAAAATGCGCTTTAATGGAAACTGTAGTGTCTAAACGAGTGTCTTCTGTGGCTGTGGGGGTTCCCAGCATAGGCATCGCTCACAGTCGCTTTAGATTTCCACCACATCGAGAGAACAATGAGGCAAGCCAGACGGCCAGGAACCAATTTCAAGAGTTAGAGAACCAGGCTTGAGATTACAGAAAATAAAAGAAACTTTATCTTGAGGTTGAGGGAGCCCTGGGGTGGAAGGAAAGGTAATTCTGAGTGAAGCAAGATCATGTTCCCTCCTAGCCCTACCCTGGACTCAGGCCAGAGTCCCTGAGAAAGGCAGCACAAAGGCAAGCGTCATCCTTTCATAGCATCTCCTCAGGGTGTTGAGATTGTCAAAGCCACGGGCGTTAGCCTTGCTTGGGATGGTCCTTTGCCCCAACTGAAAGCTTCACTGTGAGCCTGGAGGACAGAGCGTGGAGTGAGAGCTTAGAGTCGTGCGTTCTTGGAAGCCAAGAGGACCAGATTGTGGAGACACTCCTAGATTTCAGAAGTATCTGTGAAGAGCCCAGTGGGGACTCACGTTTCCTGAAAAGCTAGTGAAGGTAGGAGCTTGGAAGCTTTGTTCCTGCGAAACGGATACAAGCATATTCTTACTCGCAGGCGCGTGGAGTCAGGGAGGCAGAGTACGGCTTATCCAGTGTCCCAGTTAACTGCTGCCATGCAACAGCTACCTCAGAATTGAGTGCTTAAAACAGTGGCTGTTCCAGCTTACAGTATTGTGAGTCAGGAATCCAGGCTGGACTTGGCAGAATGATTCTTCTTCTTTTTGGAGCTGGCGGAGGCTGGTTGGTAGGCAGTGTTCAGATGGGAGATGCTTGCATGCTCCGATTGGAGGACCTTGGATGGCTTCACTCGCTTGCCTGGTGTCTTAGAGGTCTGGGATCGATTGGGACACTGGACTGAAGTACCTACACGTACCTTCCGTGGAGGCCTCCAGGCAGTCTAGTGTTCCAGGATCCAGGCAGAGGCCAGAGACCTTTCTGACCCAGTTTAGGATGTCACTTACATAACTTCTTCCATACTGTATTGGGATTGTGGTTGGAACAGATGCAAGGCTACCCACATTCATGAAAAGGGGACCTAGCTCCCAACTCTTTTTTTTTTTTAAATTTATTTATGAGATAGAGACAGCCAGCAAGAGAGGGAGCACAAGCAGGGGGAGTGGAAGAGGAAGAAGCAGGCCCACATCAGAGGAGCCTGATGTGGGGCTCGATCCCATAACACCGGGATCACGCCCCGATCCGAAGGCAGACGCTTAACTGCTGTGCCACCCAGGCGCCCCTAGCTCCCAACTCTTGATAGAAGAAGCCACCACAAATGTGCAGCCATGTTTTACAAACTTCAGTCTAGATTTGTTGAAACACATTTTTTGAAAGAGAGAGAGAGAGTAGCCAGAGTCAAGAGGACATTTAATTCTGATGCATATAAAATTTACGGTTTTCCTAAATGTCTGAAGGGCGACAAAGAAGGGCCATGCTTCCCACAGCGAAGAGTATTAGAGAACTGTGGGTCAGATTGCTACTGCCCGCTCTCAGCTACTTTCCAGTCTGATTCCTCTGAGGTTTTACTTTAGACTTTGCATGCCCCGAAATAGAAAGCATTTTATGATGCTTTTATGATTTCATGATGATTCTCCAATATGTCTGTTCAGTCTTTGATAGAAGATTCGTATTTCATATTTCCCTCCTGTGTCTTTTGCATTCAAGCAAGGCTCAGAAATGCAGCCGGGTAAACAACCTTAACAGTGATGGTAGCCAGAAGCTGCAGGGCTCGGAGAGGCGGCAAGGCCCGCGCAGCCTGCGTGGGGACGCTGCCCAGCAGTTCATCTCTCCGCCTACGTGTGTGCGGGCTTCGTCCTTGGAAACGTAGGCCGCCTTCCTGGGCTAGTCCTCGTACATCTGAACAAGCCACTCTAAGAGAAAGCGTGCTCTTGTTCTGTGCCCACGGCGAAGGCTGCATTGTTGGGTCAACGAGTTTTACATCAGCCCTTTCACTGACGTGCTCACGCCGGCTCTCCGGCCAGGGAGATCAGAACACAGGGACACGGCCCTGTGGATCGGGAACCGCGTAGCCCTGCCTGTCCCGTGGACACTGACTGGTCCCTCTTGCCGCCTGACGAGTCGCGGCGTGCCTTCCGTTCTTCAGTCAGCGTTCCGGACGCCACAGTAGTAACGGCTCACACTGCCTGCGGACAAGCTCTGCGCTCTGCTCTTTGCCTGTGCTGTTACGCCATTGACTCCGGGCACCAGCCTTTGAAGCAAATCCTAGTAATACGCCATTTTACAATTAAAGAAACTCATTCACAGAGAAGTGACGTGGACTCCTGACGCGTGCGCTCTCAGACACCAGGTCATGCTCGTGCGCATGGCGAGCCTCAGCTTCCGGCTGCGGACCCCATGACCCTGCGTCAGGAGGGACCTCGGCTTCCTGGGGGCTGTACGTAACTCTCCGGGAAGAACCGGGAAGAACCAGCAAGCTGTCAAGGAAAGACCTATTAAGTGGCTCAATTTGTACCGTGGACTCCTGACGCGTGCGCTCTCAGACACCAGGTCATGCTCGTGCGCATGGCGAGCCTCAGCTTCCGGCTGCGGACCCCATGACCCTGCGTCAGGAGGGACCTCGGCTTCCTGGGGGCTGTACGTAACTCTCCGGGAAGAACCGGGAAGAACCAGCAAGCTGTCAAGGAAAGACCTATTAAGTGGCTCAATTTGTACCTCTGGCTATTCATGATTTCACCTTTATGAGCCGGAAATGAAGTGTAGCCGCGATGTTTGAGAGTCTTTGGAATGAAACAAGTTCCCTTTGAAATAAGAAAAGCCGGTTGTTTTAAAGGTTCTCTGTGGTGAGAAGAAGATATTGAACATGGAGGATCAAGCCCTGGCGAGGAAGGACCTTCCCACTGTATTTACTGTGCCCAGGCCAAGGACTTGCTCCGAATAGCTAGTATTCCCAGAGCAATATTCAGAGTCGGAAGGGCTTGGGGTAGAATCTTTGCTGTATACTAAGTATGTACATTAGCTAAGTGACTTGCTTGTCTGAGCCTCCGTTTGACCTCTGAGACAGAGATAGCCATGCCAGCCTCACAAGTCTGATGGAGGACCAAACAAGATAACCGTTGCTCAGCACCCATTATTAGGAAAAGCTACATAATTTGTACGGTCCGTTGCAAAGTGAAAATACAACCCCCCCCCAACCCTTCACCTTTAAAAATACCTACTAAAAATTTCAAGATAGCAATAGTAGATCATTTAATCAAAAAGCCTGGGGCCCTCCTGAGGGCAGTTGCACTGGTTGCATGCCTGTGAGACCGGTCCTGAACATTGTAACCCTTCAACAAACAGCCCTTCTTCCTCTGGCACGTTTCCCTCCCAAGAGGAACCTTTCCATTCCCATTTCCCAGAGCACCAGACCCTCAAAACTTCCTACTTAGAGGTCCTAATCTAGTGTCTGAGCCCTGGCCTGTGGCCTGGCTTCTAGTCCCTCCTCACCTCATTAGAAAAGCCATGAACATCTAACCATCTTCTGAGGGATCCCATAAAGATTCTGTGATGTCTTAGCTGAGAGCCTCTATGTCCCCTGAGTTGTAGAATTACAATACTCACACAAAAACTTACACCATTCTAGTCATGCTATACTCTTACTATGAATAATTATATAACATGAACTTGGTTCAATTGCATAAAAACAGACCTGTGCTTTATTTCTCAGTGATAACCCTTACTCCGTGACACTCACCAAATTTATACACTAAGTGGTACCAGAACTTTAGATCTCTAGGGTACCCGCATGGACCCATTTGCCCTGATAAAGATAAACTCATTCTTCCTGCCACTGCCTTAGTTCAGACTGTTTCATGATTCAGGGCCTGAGTTGCAATAGTTTCATTTAACCAGTTGCCTGATCTACAATCCGGTCTCCTCCCTTCCTCCACATCACCTTCCTACCGTGCACATGTGACCCTGCTGTGCTCCTGTGACAAAGCCTTCAGTGATTCCCCCCTGTCCTTCACGATAAATGCAAATTCCTTAGCCTGGCATGGAAAGCCACTCATGAGCCAGCTCTGCTCTACAATCTGCCTCTTCAGACTTGTCCTTTTTCAGTTCTGCCTCCCTCCTCCCCTCCTTCCTCATCATCCCTACTCCAGCACGCCTCTCTTCACCTTGATTCATCATCTTATAGTTTTTGAAAAATGCCCCATGTTCTAACTTGCCTTGTGCCTTTTTAATTGACCCTCGTCCAGCCCACACCCTCCCGTTAGACCAATGAAATCACCCCGGTTCAGTTCAAGCCTGTCTCATCTGTGAGGCCTTCACCAGCGGGGACCTTCTGCTTCACACCGTGCTTCTGTTCTTCATAGTAGGAACCATCCTGTAAGGAGCTGAATGTGTTTGTTTGCTCCCTCAAATGTAGATGTTGAAACTGGAATCCCAATGTAACCCTGTTAGGAGGTGGGCCTTTGGGGGGTGATTAGGTGGTGAGGGCGGAGCCCTTGTGAATGGGGTTGCGGTCAGAGAGCTAGCTTACTGTCTTTCCACGTGTGTGGACACAACGAGAAGTCAGCAGTCTGCAACCCAGGCGAGGACTCTCACCGTAACCCGACTGCGCCGGCACCCTGATCTCAGACTTTCAGCCTCCAAGGCTGTGAGAACTGAATTCCTGTTGTTCTGAAGCCTGGTCTCCGGTACTTTGTTACAGCAGACCAAACTGTCTGGCGCACCCTTTGTTACAGCTTTCCCTTTCTACATCTGTCTCTCCCAGGAGATTGTGCATGGTTGAAGGTGGCTTTTTTTTTCTGGTGCCATATTCATTAATCATGGTATCTGTCAAGCCTAGCACAGTCATTGGTGCATAAGAAATGCTTCAATTCTTGCTGAGTAAAAATATTTGTTTTAGTGTTTCAGGTATTGCCCCCATTAAAATAACCTTGAGACACTGTCTGAGTCTATCTGTACACGCTCCTCTAAACTCATTTTGCTCTCCTGGTTCAGCTTCATGGTTCCGCTCCTTCCAAGTTTCTTCGGATCCCTGACCTAAACCTCCCCTTTTCTTTCTGTTTCTAGACACTGGTTCTGTTGCTAGGATATTTTTCTTTCTTTCTTTCCTTTTTTTTTTCTGTTTGGAGAACCTCTTCTTGTTCTCCGTCTTGCAGCAATAGAGGGAGTGGCATTCTGGAGTTTTCTGCTGTTTGATAAAGCAACATCTATTTGCATGGGAAGTGACCAGGTTGTCCTGAGGCATCTTACTCCAGGAATGCGGATTGGGGACTTGATTATTCACTGAATCCCTCTGCTCTTAGTCCTTTCTATCCCAGTCTCCTCTGAGAGCTTGGGCCAATGCAGGCACAAAGGAGGTAAATAAATAAGGCAGCCAAGAGGTGAGTGTCTCCCCGGAGCAGCTAGCAAGAAAAGGCAAGGGGGGAGCAGCTGGAGAGACAGCCACCAGAAAATGCAGACAAGACCAGCAACTTGCACACAACTCAGGGATCCTTGTGCACAGTGTTGGAGACAGTAGAACCCCTCTGAATGTGAAAGGAAGAATTATTTCGCTCTCCCTATGGCTCTCTGAGAAGTAGTGCAATTGTCGGTCGTTAGCAACTTGGCAAGATGGTTAAATGAATTAACATTTTCATATGCATATTTGAGAATAGAAATGTAGTAAAAGTCATCTTATTATAGAGAGCACTTTTTCCCATTTCCAGCATATCTGAATGAAAGGAATCATGAACCGTGTATGTGAAGACTTGAGGTCAAGTCCTGGCTCAGTTGCTGACATGCTGTACGTGACCATAGCCAAGTCATTCTACCCTCCAATCTCTAAGTGCCTGTAAGAAACAAAAAGAGATAGTATTTTATATCTTAAAGCTGTGAAGGGGATCCAATAAAGAAAGTAAGTGATGGAGAATATTAAGAAGCATGTAAGTGCTAGTAATAATGATTTTCAGAGTCTAGATTTGTATCTACCAGGCAAAAAAGCTGTGATTTTGGGGCAGTTTTCTTCAGCTTCCTGAGCCTGTTTTCTCACCTGTAAGATGGCAATGAAAGTTAGAGCATCTGCTTCTTTTTTTTTTTTTAAGATTTTATTTATTTATTTGACAGAGACAGCCAGCGAGAGAGGGAACACAAGCAGAGGGAGTGGGAGAGGAAGAAGCAGGCTCCCAGAGGAAGAGCCTGATGTGGGGCTCGATCCCAGAATGCTGGGATCACGCCCTGAGCCGAAGGCAGACGCCCAATGACTGCGCCACCCAGGCGCCCCTAGAGCATCTTAAGTTTAAGTGAAATATTGCTTGTAAAGCACTTTGCATGGTGCCTGCACATGGGCGCTCAGTAAATGTTAACTATCAGTCTCCCAACCAGCAGTATTATTATTGTAAAGTTGGAATTCATCTTATAAAAATTAACTTTGTTCTTTGAACACAAATTGTAGAGCCCCTGTGATGTTTGGGCCAGACAGTCTGCTTTGTTCATGGGGGAGTGCAAAAGAAAGGAAGCCCTAATCCTTGCTTTCTCATACCTTCTAGTCTACTGAGAAAGAAAGACTCCTCAAATAATCATGGACCTGTTAAGTAGTTTGTAGGCAAGTTACAGGCTGCTCTATGGGATGGAATAATAGGGGGAACTGACCAAATCTGGGAACGAGGAAGAATTTATCAGGAAACTGATGTTTGAGTTGAATTTTGAAGGATGAGTGTAAGTTGACTACGTGGAGGAAAGAAAGCATTCTAGGCAAAGAGCCATGTGGGCAAAGGTTCTGGGAAAGACTGCCCCATCTGAGAAAGAGAGAGAAGGCCAGTGGCCCTGGAGAACAGGCGGCAGGGTCTCACATCACACAGGAGTGGGACAGGGCTGGCATCACAGGCTTTATAGACCACGCCCAGGCTCTGGCCAGTTAACTGAAGGCAGTCAGAGTTCTGAGTGGGGAAGTCACGTAATGAATATTTAATCTTACAAAGATCATTTTTTTCCTGCCATGTGAGACAGGTAATCCACATAAGCAATGAGTAAGTGTTACGCAGAGTGTCATCTGAAGACTGGTAACAGGTGCATCACCTGGGATTTCTGAGAAGTGCAAATTATCAGGCCCCACCCAGACCTATGGAATCAAATCAGGAGGTGAAGCTCTGCAACCAAGGCTTTCACAGGCCCTCCAGGGGATTCTGTTGCATACTAATGTTCTTGAAGCCCTGGTTTAGTCTAGGATGTGGCCAATAAGGATGCCAGAGTGGATTTAAAACCCATTTCAAAGGTTTAGCCACTGGAATTGACAGGATTTGGTGATCTCTTTGGTTTGGGGGATAAGAAAGAAGGAAGTGTCAAGAATGACTCTAAATGTGCACCTGCAATGGAATCCACCGAACCTGGCCTTTTATACTTTGTTGGGTGTCTGTTTTGAGGTGAGAGGGGAGGGAAGGCTGGGACATGGCTTGTTATTTTAGTGCGTTTGTTTTTTTAATATTTACTAACCCACAGAGCACTGATGATCAGATCCCCAAACCATCATTATTAAAAATGACATCAAGTGAAAAAACCTCATGGCTTGGAGCATCTCTAGCGATGGGCAGTATAACCAGGCTATAACTGGAGAAATGATTTCATCTATGATAAGAACAGCTATTTTTTTGAAGTCTTTACTTCCCCGGAATTTTTCAATGCTGAGTCCACTAAATTATCTTTTGAAACATCATGTTCCACTATTAAAAAAATAAAATAAAAGCACTGTGTTTCAGAAATTACAGTAGGAGTCAAACAGCAAAAGAAATCTTGTTAACAATGCTACTAAGAAAAGATACAATTAAAAGGGAAAACATTAAACTCGGAATGTGTCTTGAGGTTTAAAAAAAAAATCCCCTTTTGCTTGAAATTCTTTCATTGTGTATAGTATCTAGAATGATTTAGAAAACTACCTGTTTTTCCCACACATAAAAGAGATGGCCAGAGTAGAAGCTTCTCACGTATTTGAGCTTCTAGTTGCTTTGGCCTGAGTCTGTACAGACTCTTTGATCAGTCTCCATTTGTCTCCTTTCTCTCCTGATTTGCATGTATTTTGCTTTTGGGATGCAGCTCACAATGCTCGTACTCAATGTCAGAATCCCCACGTAGCTTCTGTTAGTGGAATTGTAAGACATGCCTTGTCAGAGATCCCTCTAAGGTCATTAAGCTTATTTTTAGGTAAAGGATAATTAAGTATATTTTCATTATCCAAAGAGAAAGGAAATGAGTATCCTCTATTTAGGAAAATAGGATCATCTGGATAATCTTCTTTTCGAATGCACCACTATGACGTTCACAGTCTAGGTTCTACTTGGTTCTTGCACTAACGAATAGTGCTTCTTAAACAGTCTTATAGTATAGTGTCTGCTCAAAACTCCCAAAGAATGAAGCATTAACTCCTAGGACACAGTAATTTGTAGGCCTCTTCCTAAGGCGTTGGCAAATTATGGATTGTAGATGTCTCTGGCAGGATGCCTGTTTTATAAAGGACATTTTATTGGAAAATGACCATGCTTATTTGCTTATGTGTTATTTATTACTGTTTTGTCAGTACTATAGCAGAGCTGAATAGTTGAGACAGAGGCTCTATGAACTGCAAAGCCAAAAATATTTACTCTCTCGCTGTCTACAGAAGAAGTTTGCTGACCTCTGAAGATGAATATACCAAATCCGTTAGGGAATATCCAATTGGAGCCCACGTGGTTTAGAAGCATTCTGAATTGTCATGCTTTAATTACATGTACAGGATCAACATGTACTTTTGTTGTGGTTGGAGGAAAATGTCTATAATCATATGAAGCTAGTGAGAAAATGTTATGCATGAATTCAGATTTCACAAAACAATGTCTGTCCTGGGACAGGCTTGCCAGTGCACGAAGGGTACGGCAGTGCTCACCTGGGAAGTGGGGTTTGGCCTCAAGTTCTGGTGAGGTATCAGCTCCATTTTAGGGGAGGAGCAGTAAATTGGGGAAGCGTCTAACTGTTTTGCTTCTATGCCTGCCAAGTTGTGACTCAGGGCAATCTGGCGCTGTGTTCATGAGTCTTTACTAGGAGTCGAGTTTGCACAATGGAAGAAATGTTCAGTATGTTTGTTGTCTGCATGTTCTTGGAAAGTGCTAAAATGACACCTAAAACTGCAACCATGTATTTATACACTAGAGAATTGTCATGAGATCCTTAACTACTTCTTTTCAGTTTCTATTTCCTTGTTTCCAAATTCTCGTCTCAAAATTTCTGCTTTCTCCCATAGAACATATTTCTCATCATTTTTTATCTCACTTGCTCAGACTTTTAAACACATATTCTAATCGCAAATCTACTTAAAAATATATATGTGTATATTATATATATATTATATATGTATTATGTATATGTGTTTGTGTGTGTGTGTATATATATATATATATATATATGCACACACTTGATTGGGGCGCTTGGGTCACTCAGCCAGGTAAGCCTCTGACTCTTCATTTCAGCTCTGGTCATGATCTCAGGGGTCGTGAGATACAGCCCCTTGTTGGGCTCCACGCTCAACTCAGCTCGAGTCTGCTTCTCTCTCTCTCTCTCTCTCTCTCTCTCTCTCCCCCTCTCCCTTAGCCCCTCCCCTGCTTGTATAAGCGTGCACGTGTGCTCTTTTTCACTCTTTCAAATAAATAAATTAATTAATTAAAAAAAAAAAAAACTTGGGGCGCCTGGGTGCCTCACTAGGTTAAGCATCTGCCATGGGCTCAGGTCATGATCCCAGTCCTGGAATCAAGCCCAACATTGGGCTCTCTGCTCCGTGGGGAGCCTGCTTCTCCCTCTCTCACTCCCTTTGCTTGTGCTCTCTTTCTTTCTCTCTCTTTGTCAAATAAATAAATAAAATCTTTAAAAAACAAAAAGAAAAAAACAAACCCCAAAACTTGATCAATGCTGAATTTGTTACGTGTCCTGGATTATTTTATCAATAATAATATATGCAAGAGCAATTTTTCCTTCTCAGTTACCCAAATCAGATTATTCACTCATGATAATTATTCCTTTGGAGATTTCTATTAATCTTTGAAGAAATGCACTGTGTTTTAGCACAAAGCCCATGAAACTGAACGTCTTATGACTTGAGGTCTAGTCCCACCTCCACCGACAATTAGCATTAATCATTCTGGGCAGTTTACTCAATCACTCTGAATGTAGCATTTTCATCTTTCCAGTAAAGAGTTTCATCTCATCATCTCAAAGATCTTTTTAACCCCAGCAATCTGAGCTGACTTTATGTTACAACTTAATACTAGCTTAGATGTTCAAATAAATGCTGAATAATTCTCCATTTTCCAAAGTAATATGTTTCCTTGATTAAAAATAAAATCATGAAATGTTTCATGAGTGCACAGAGATTTTTATAACCAACCCACCCTAAATCATCACCTAGCTTTAACAAACATTAATGAACCATAGTTGTGCCTGATTGTTTTTTTTTAAGATTTTATTTATTTATTTGAGAGAGAGAGAGAGAGAGTGAGCATGCACAAGAGGGGGGAGGGGCAGAGGGAAGGGGAGAAGCAGACTTCCTGCTGAGCAGGGAGCCCTATGGGGCTCCATCCCAGGACCCTGGGATCATGACCTGAACCGAAGGCAGACGATTGATTGACTGACTGAGTTACTCAGGCACCCCCTGATTGTTTTTTAATAGGTAAAGAATGAAAGCATTATATGTACAGGTAAAGTCCTTATTTTATATAACTAGTCAAAAAGTGTAAAATACTTTTGCATATATTGACCTCTTCAAAGCTCTTAACCATGAGAAGTAGCTGTATATCCAGTACGCAGATGTGGGGCAGACAGGTGAAAAAATTGTATCTGAGCATACTCAGTGAGTAAGTGTAGAATCCAGGACTCGACCACATGCAAGGTCATCTAAGCCCTGTATTCTTTCCATTATATCTTGACTCGGCTTTTCTAAACATATCATTTTTTCAATTAGAGTTCCTCATAAGCAACACAAATTGATTCTGGTTATCTTAAGCAAAAATACTAGTTTATTAAAAACATATGTTGTAACTTATAGAGCCAAAGAAAGTAATGAGCAACCAGCTCTTGAAAAAGACAGGAGGCAGTAGTTTTCTGTAAGGTCTAGGTAGCAGGAATAACCGGAAGGATTTTTCTGGTCTTTATTGTTAAATGAATCCATTTCCTCCATTTTTTATCTTGGATCCCTCTGTTTAAGATCAGAATTACTGGAAAAGAAAGACTGATGGGCCCCACGTGGGCTATTTGCCCATCCTTCCAGTGAGGGCTTGTCAGAGCACTGAGTCTGATGGTTCTACCAGGGCTACCTGCAGAGGGGTTTTGGTTTCTGGTGGAATAGGGAGGTTCAGTGACAAGAGGAAGGGCATGGATGCTATTCTGCCAAAAATGTGAGGTAATCTGCTCTGCTAACCGTGGCAATCATGAGAACGTGCATCTTGTATCTCTGATTACAGGATAATAATTGGCTAACGGCCCCAACCGTTTCACTGTGTTGGCACAGAGGCCAAGCTTTCTAAGGGCAGCTTCCTGCCAATGACTGAGTGAAGCAGAGGTGCTAAACAGTTCTGTGCCTGGGAGGTACGGAACTGCCCTGATGGTCGTCTTGGCTGGGTGACTCCCTCATGAGCTTCGTGAGCTTTCATTACAACTGCACTGCAGTCTGAGACACTGCTGTCCAGTTTTTCTTCCTTCCCTCTCTCCTTTGCTTGACCAGAGACCTGCCTTATGGTCATTGGCTTCTAAGAGGACCTGCAATGGCACACATATAGTCATTAATATTCAAAAGCAATATTAAGTAGCACTTCCATGAATAATTCTCTTAGAATGTTATTCCCCCTTTCCCACATTCTTTAATCCCCCTTTTGTTGTAGTTGTTGTTGTTCTTACAGCATTTAAAAACCTTCTAATAAACTATACAACTATTTATAGTTTATTGTTTTTCTCTCCAAATTAGAATATAAGTTCTCTTGGGGCATAGGACAGAAATCTATTCTGTTTTGTTTACTGATGTATCCAAACACATAAAACAGTTCCCAGCCATAGAGGGCACTCAATAAATATTTGTTGTGTGAATGACCAACTTTATTTCCAATCGCTTGCAACGTAATCTCCAAATATTTTCTTTTGGGCCCTAAATTAAGTAATCCCAGAGTCCCAGACCCCTTTACCCATGCTGGATTCTTGTGGGCATTATGATTATTATTGGCACCAATAATTATTCCCATTGCCCTGCAAAAACCATAGAGTCCTCTAACGAAAGCCTTGTATAATTAGAGTTAACCCGATCCTTGAATTTTCATTTAAGGACAGTTCTTTTTCACTGAACAACAGCAAGTTTGAAGAAATCATAAATTGCTTTTCTTAAAGTCAAGTATCAAGGGAGCAGGTTTGCTTCAGTGTCTTGTTCTCAGAAGGAAGCGGCTTACAAGTAGCAATCATGAAGCCAGGCCCATTGGATCAGACATTTTTCTGCTCACTAACAGTTGTCCATCACATTTGGCCTTCTTTCCCCCAGAGGATCATTGAAATGGAGAGCCATGGCTCAGAGTTGATTGGGGCTCAGTGCTCTTTGTTTTTTCCAGTCTTAGAAGAGATGAATCCAGGGGAGGTCACCCTGTGTCCCGCCTAGAGCTGCCATGGTACAGAGATTACCATTTGTAAAGCTTCCTAAGAAACAAGAACCAAAAACATATTGGGAGGATGTATCAGGCAAATGCTTTGTGAATGAGGTCAGAATATGGTGCTACATATATTAATGACTTAGGTTACTACCCTTTAAAACTGTAATCAGGAAGCTTTTATGAGTACATGCTCTTTAGCTCAACATGGGGACTGAAAGCAGCACCAGTGGGGGTTTTCAGATCCCAGGGTCTCATTGGATACTGAAGCAGCTTAAAGAGCCATGTGTATCTTAATGATGGATGTATTCCAACCTGGCACTAAAGTAGCTGCATCTTGTTTCCAAGAGATGTTCTGGGGGCCTGGCTGGCTTATAGGTGGAACATGTGATTCTTGAGATCTCCAGGTTGTAAGTTCAAGCCCTATGATGGGTGTAAAGTTCAAGCCCTATGATGGGTGTAGAGATTACTGAAAAAAATAAAATCTTTAAAAAAAAGAAAAAAAGAGAGAGGTTCTACTCTTATTCTTGACTGAGAGAAATTTGTTGATTATCCTAAGGCTTTATTTCATTTTTTTCTCTTACACTATGGCATTTAATAAAGCATATGTATCATTATGTCCTATAGCATGGGGAAAAAAATTAAGTGATAGTGAAACTCAATTCCTAAAACATTGTTTGTAGAACAAGATCATTCCCAGAATATTGTAGTAAAGCAAAATTAGAAAATCAAACTCAGACTTGTATTTAAATTCTGCTCTGTGGCACTTAATAGCTATGTGACCCTGAAGAAAATACTGCATATCTCAATTTCCCCATTTGTAAAATGTGGTTCCATTTGGTAAAATATTGGTCAGGTTGATCAATGAGAAGCTTAGATATAAGACATGTACAGCATGTGGCATAGTGTCCAGCACATAACGGAAACTTAAGTGATAGCTGTCACTAGGTTCTTGCTGGGTGCATTATATTGTTTATATCATCAGGACCCCTTTACCTCTATTTCTCATTGGACTGCACCCAATTGTCCTGGATCCTCCTCTAAACCTCTCCCAGCTGGATTTGTGTTTAACCATATGTGGAAAATGCTTTCAATTTTAGGTAGCAATTATCTCTGTTTACCATCAAAAGCAGTTTCCTTTTCTTAAAGCAAGTAATAGCTCCGCTGGTCAGTAATACAATCAATGATTTGTTGAACAAGGATGGTGCAACTACAGACAAAAGCACATCTTGGGGAAAATCTCAAGTTCCCAAGCTCCTCTTTTTCCTAATAATTAGAGATTAGAGAAGAATAAGGTTTTTATTTATGGAGAAAAGGTACTTAGAACAAAATGGAAAGGGAAAAAAAACTTGGCGCGTTCAAATCAGTTAAGCATTGCCTGATTTGATATATACCCATCCTTCCTTCCTTCTTCCCTCTTTCTCTCTCTCTCTTTCTCTCTATCTTTGGGATATCTGTTAAAACTTAAATCATTGGAATATGTAAAAAGTGATCTCCCCAGAAATACGACCTCACCACTCTTATTGCCCTATCTTGAACTTCTTGTCATTTCTTATCTCGAATCTCTAGAGTTGCCAGAATCCCACTATATATTCCTTCATGCTTATTCTAGGAAAACTGAAAATAAGGATCCTGAGAAGAAAGGAAAAAAAAAGAAACTCTAATTCCACAAGCCAGCACTATTAATATTTTGCGTGTATTCTGCCTGTCTTTTTTTTCCTACACAGAAACAAATTTAAAACACATGGTTTTTATGAGATCCTCCTTCTTCTTTAAATATTGGAATGAAAGGTATCTTTAGCCACTGCCCAGCTCAGGGGGGTCTCCAGCTGGTTTTCTTCATCTCCCGCCAACTCCATTCTACCCTCTGCCATTACACAGGTGTCAGGGTCCTAGTGCCCTTTACTTTGGGTCATTGAGATCCTAGGGCATGAGGAGGAAGGGCGTTCACTCAGAGCAAATCCAATGGGGATGGAGCAAAGGCCTGAAACATACAGAGGCTGCACTGTAGACAGATGGCCCTTGGAAGGGTTCCCTGCAGATAAGGGACAGTCTTTACCTGATATTTCACCAAAGAATCTTTGCCTTCATCCCTTAGTATACAAATGCCAAGAAGAGCAGGTGAGACTGCTCTAGGGCTTGCCCCCACACAGTTCTGGGTACCTCAAGGGACTTCCTCATCCTTTTAAATATCACCTTTCCTTTAGGTCACCTCTTCACACTACCCATCCCGTTCCTGTTTTGTTTTTTGTTTTTTGTTTTTTCCTAGTCCCTTAAAAACAGACCTTCCGTATTAGTAAAGAATCTGGAATGTTATTCTAATACTTTAAGCAGGCAGTGAAAAGCCATTGAGTATTTTTATTCAATACCCTATATTTTCACAGCTTATTGGAAGCAGCACGGGAGGAAACCTAAAAGCAAGAAGAACACTTTTGAAGAGTGGGCGAGAGATGATTAAGACCAGAAGAAGGCAGTAGTAGAAAATGTGGTAAAGAGGAAGGGTAGCTAAGGGTTCAATGATAGATTCCCTTGGTACTCCCATTACTGCTGCACTCCTGCTACAGATACGAGGGTCCCGTCATCCGTTACCATCAGGGGTAGCCTTGTGTACTCATCTGTAGTCCCTTTCCCACCCCTGCTTCAATATATACCCCCTGGACTAATTTCTAAAAATTGTCAAACTTGTCACCACATCATTGATAAGTAGCACTGAGACAATGGTTGTTGGGAACAAGACTCATCAGATTTAGTGTGAAATATGAGGAGCACCTGAAAATGTCTAGGTAGCATAAGATTGATGCTGTTAACACTTAGGATATTATATTACTTTAGTAATAATTTCAAAGACTAAATGTTACACAGATTTATCATAAAAAATCTAGTCAAAATCCTGCTTGATGGAAGAAACGTGAGGATATGCAAAGTGTCCGTATCCCCCTTTCTGTTCCTGAGTTACACTGGGAAATGGAACTTGAATCTCATCACGACAGAAGAGTCATTAAAGAGAAAGGAAGAGTTCACAATTCAATTTACTTTTAAACCTGACCTCCTTATATTAAGTTATTAAACCTTGAACTCATACTGGAAACCTTATCATTGGTTTTTGCTTATTGCCAAACATAACCTTTTGGGAGTGGGTAGAAAGCATATAAGTCTTCTTACAAATGTAAATAGTAGCAAGTCAAATTCTCCAGTACCCTTGCTTCCCAATGAAGGAACAGGAAGTACCAAAGTGGAGACATGGGACATTCCACTGGATTTAAGCTCTGTGTAATTATTTATGCAATTCCAAAAATACATTTTACCATATAGGGTATAAACCCTGTTTTCTCCCCATGAATTGTATTTATCCATGGAAGTCAAAGGTGTTATTAACTTAAATCCTGGCAGAGCCTCATCTGTTTTAGCACTTACCAACCCACATGGTAATTACTGCTGCTATACACAGAAGAACTTAAAATTGACACAGGATTTCTGCCCTCTAACCTGTTTTAAGAATCCTTCATCCCTGGATTTGAGAGTGAGGGACGTGCTGCCTCCCACCTTAACCTTACAAGAGATTTATTGCACCAGGCTTGAATTACTGTTGACTGGAAAATGTTGCATGATCATTATTTTGCCTGTGGACAAGAGAGGAAGAGGCCAACCTTGGGAAATAGCTTTGAATGATTAAAGTCATGCAACGATAGAGATTTTTGTCAGAGAGCCAGGGCAGAGGGCCCACAGAGGGCCTGAAAAGGAAAGGAAAGCAGGGAAGGGATGGATGAGTGAGCACATTAGTGTGAAGGGTCTTGCCTGCCTGCTTGGTAAGTTTTGGCATCTATCCTCTTTTTCTGGAAGAAGCAAGTGGCATATGCCTTGCTTTCCAATTTTAGAGGCAGCCAAAGCCGTATTTGTAAGGCAGTTGTGGATAAATCTGAAGAGCAGTTGAAAGAAGAGAGGAAGAAGGGAAGGGAAGGAGGAAAGAAATAAGCCTGTGTCTCATTTGTACTGTTTCCCTCACACAGGCATACCTCCTTTTATTGTGCTTTACTTTATTGTGCTTCGTAGATAATTGTGTTTTTTACACATAGAAGGTTTGTAGCAACCCTGCATAAAACAACTCTATTGTGCCATTTTTCTAACATTTGCTCACTTTGTGTCTGTGTGTCACATTTTGGCAATTCTCGCAATATTTTAAGACTTTTTCACTATTATTTTATTTGTTATGGTGACCCGTGATCAGTGACCTTTGATATTCGTATTGTAATTGTTTTGGGGCACCACCAACACTGCGCATATAAGATGGCAAACTCAAATCAATACAGGTATGTGTTCTGACTCCTCCACCAGCTGGCCATTCCCTGTCTCTTTCTCATTCCTTGGGCCGCTCTGTTCCCTGAGACACAACAATATTGCAATTAGGTCAATTAACAACCCTACAGTGGCCTCTTACATATTCACATGAAAGGAAGAGTTGCATGTCTCTCACATGCTTAGTGAGGAAGGATGTTGAAAGTCAAAATAGGCCAAAAACTAGCCCTCTTGTGCCAAACAGCCAAGTTGTGAATGCAAGGAAGCTCTGCACACACTCTCTCTCTCAAGTAGATAAGTAAATCTTAAAAAAACAAAAAAAGAAAGAAAGAAACACATTTTGTAAGGTTGTAGCTGCCATAGATAGTAATTCCTCTGATGCATCTGGGAAAAGTAAATTGAAAACCTGGAAAGAATTCACCATTCTAGATGCCATTAAAAGGGAAGGGGGTATGGGAAGAGGTCAAAATATCAACATTAACAGGAGTTTGGAAGAAGTTGATTCCAACCCTCATGGAGGACTTTGAAGGGTTCAAGACTTCAGTGAGGGAAGTCACTGCAGTTGTGGTGGAAACAGCACAGAACTAGAATTAGAAGTCGAGCCTAAAGATGGGACTGAATTGCTGCCGTCTCATGATAAAACTTTAATGGATAAAGACTTGATTCTTATGGATGAGCAAAGAAAGTGGTTCTTGAGATGGAAACTTCTCCTGGTGAAGATGCTTTGAAGATTGTTGAAATAGCAACAAAGGACTTAGAATATTACATAAACTTAGTTGATAAAACAGCAGGAGGGTTTGAGAGGATTGACTCCAATTTTGGAAGAAGCTCTACTACTGGTAAAATGCTATCAAACAGCACCACATGCTACAGAGAAATCACTTGTGAAAGAAAGAGTCAATTGATGTGGCAAATCTTATTGTTGTCTTATTTTAAGAAATTGCCACTGCCACCCCAGCTTTCAGCGACCACCCTCCTTCGATCACTCCGCAGCCATCAACATTGAGGCAAGACCTTCCAATAGCAAAAAAAGGTTACAACTCACTGAGACCTCAGATGATGGTTAACAATTTTTTAAAGAAATAACGTGTTTTTGGGGCACCTGGGTGGCACAGCGGTTAAGCGTCTGCCTTCGGCTCAGGGCGTGATCCCAGCGTTCTGGGATCGAGCCCCACATCAGGCTCCTCCGCTAGGAGCCTGCTTCTTCCTCTCCCACTCCCCCTGCTGTGTTCCCTCTCTCGCTGGCTGTCTCTATCTCTGTCGAATAAATAAATAAAATCTTTAAAAAAAAAAGAAAAAGAAATAACGTGTTTTTAATTAAGGCATGTACATTGTATTTTTAGACACAATACTATTGCACACTTAACAGACTACTGTATAGTGTAAACATAATTTTTATATGCACTGGATAAAATAGATTTTCAGGAAAATTAATAGCCTCTGTTCTGATTTGGGTGATGTTTTTACAAGATAATTGACAGAGAGAAGGTTTAAAATGTGATCTTAAATATCGGATTCATACTGTTTTCCATGTCCCCACTATTACTATGTCTAGGGGCTGATTGATAGCTTGCCCCATGGGTCTTTTTTGTCCCTACCATAGCTACAGCATTAGTGAAAACACTTCCCACCTTGACATGGTGGCCATAGAAAAAAATTAGAATCAAGAGCCATTCGGGGATGATAGGGATAGTAGTGTTTGGCCAGGGATGTGGCTCATTTATAAGGTTTCCCCATTAGTCATAGACAATAGAGTTGATTTATTGTCTCATGGTTTTTGAGTTGCTCTGTCTACCACTGGACTGATGGATATGAGAATATTACAATCAAAGGAACCAAGTTAATTGGAGAGGAGAAGTTAATTGACTCCCCCATAGTCCCGGGCTAGTTAATGTTGGAGCTATGGTTGGCTCCCAGATCTCCTGGAGCCTGGTGATGGGATATTGAAATGGGATTGATGTGGCCTGGATATTTGGGAAGATCAATGAAAGGAAACCATAGATCTGAGTCAAGAGAACACGGAGGAATTCAAGATGCTGAAGCTATTAGGAAGATGTGGCTGAACAGGTACACATTCCATGCATACTTTATATAGTGGAAGCACATTGTACACACATTTATTGCATGTGTATTCAACCACACTTTTCAAAATGTACAATAGCAGCTAAAATAAAATGTGATTTTTATGTCAGTTGGCCCCTATATCAACTCCTTCATCTGGTGCTTAAGTAAGGAAAAAAATCCGATAGATTCCAAGGTTGGGTGGATACATCAGCTGCTTTGGAAATTGTGAGATCTAATACGGTATATACAAAACAAAATGTCAAGGGTATTTCTGACTGTCTGTTAGTTTTGTCTTATACCCAACTTTGAAATCAACTCCCAAATAAGGTGGAAATTCACAGTGTAAGGGTTTTTCCCCCATCGAAAGAAAAATATATGTGAATAGATTAATAGTTTTGTTTTTAAGCAATAACTTTTTTGCCATTTTCAATTGTTTTTGCCCAGGAATGCTTTTTAGTACGGAATCTAGTATAAGAATTTTAATATATTCTTAAAATTATATTATTATTATATATATATATACATATACATTTCAAAATATGAGCCTTAGGTTTGAACCTAAAGCTACTAATGGTATTTCTCAGGGTTCTTTTGCTCAAAACATAGAATTGAATTTGATTATTACTTTTTAAAATATGCTCTTAAGGGACGCCTGTGTGGCTCAGTTAGTTAAGCGTCTGTGTTCAGCTCAGGTCATGATCTCGGGGTCCTGGGATTGAATCCCACACCGGGCTCCTTGCTCAGCTCGGAGCCTGATTCTCCCTCTGCCTGCCGCTCCCCCTGCTTGTGCTGTCTCTCTGTCTCTCTGACAAATAAATAAATAAAATCTTAAAAAAAAATGTTCGTGAAGTAAAACATACAGACAGAAAAATAGACATGCATAAGTGTAGAGCTTGATGGGTTTTCAAACATTGAATACTCCTATGCAATTAACATAAAGGTCAGAAAGCAAAACTTGACCAGGATCCCAGAACTCCCCAACCCGTATCCCCCTCAAATCACAATCTCCCAAACCGCCAACCTGACTTTTAACACTGTAGGTGAGTTTTACCTGTTTCGGACTTAATGTGAATGCATTCTACTCATTTGTGACTGGCTACTTTTGCTCAATATTATGTTAGTGATATTCATCCATCTGATTGTCAATTATTGCATAATGCTCATTGACAGTGCTCCTCATGTTGTATTGTGGGAATATATCTTAATACTCTTGTACAGTTTTTAAAGTATATATGTACTAATTTGCAACCGACCAGCAATGTTGGAGAGTTCAAGGGACTATGCGTTTTCCCCAAAACTTGGTATTTTCCATCTTTTGTGCTTTAACCATTCTGGTGGGCAATCGTTGATTTTTAAATTTACTAACTAAACCTCCAGCAAACTCGTACCAAACAAAGGTCTTTATTTAGCAACCCGTGTGTGCTGGGGGTGGGAAGGGGCCATGTTTCATAAAGTGGAATGCTTCAACATCAACAAGTTCAAAAAAGAAATACAGTTTGAATTACATAAGCAGAAATATCTCAGCACAGACAAGTGGTTTTGTTTAAAATACAGGCTTATTTTCAAAGAAAGCATTTCATTTGGGAATGAAGAGATATGCATATGGGCTAGACATTTATGGAATCTGAAAACTGACATTTTTAAGATTTTGGAGGGGAGGTGTGGGATAGAAGAAAACAGTAAGGACTTTCTTAACTGCCCCACTAATGATGGAGATTTTCATAGAAAAAACATGAGGCAGTGGTTGATTTGTATTTTTATTACTGTTGCAGGGTCTCCATTTTGGTGCCTATTGGATATTGTTCCTATAAAGAATGAGAAAGGAGATGTGGTACTTTTTCTGGCCTCATTCAAAGATATAACAGATACAAAAGTGAAGATTACTCCAGAAGATAAAAAAGAAGGTTGGTACTGTTTTCAGAAAACATTGACAGATGGAGTCACATTTTGAAATTGTTTACTCAAAAACTCTGGGAGGAAAAAAACCCTGTCTTTTTAATAACAGCAACTGATAAATATTCATGACTGTTCGCAGTCAGTATTTGGTGCCTCTTCCAAAATCACAGAGACATTACACGAATTTACATTCTCGTCTTGGTAATAAAAACTCATTTGACGGGAACCAGAAGTTCATATTCCTATGCAAATAGGATGAGGAAGGGACATAGTTTACCAGAATGGGAAGAGTCACACCACCTTGTTTTATTAGGGAAAAAAATGAATCGATAGCAGTAAGTGAACTTAAAATGATGTGATTAAAAGTATATCTCTGTTTCATCTGAAGTGCCCTAGCTCAAAACTTAGAGGTGAAAATTTCACGTGCAAAATTAAGGATCAAGTTTAGTGGTTGCTAGAGTGGACTGTCACACACAAACATGTATCTGTATCTGATCATATATAACAGCATAATAATTTGTTTTAAGGCACAGATAAGCTTTTCGAAGATCTTTAAAGCATTCTAAGACTCTATGTTGCTTTCCTTTTACCTTCTGTTTATACTTACGAAGAAATACCTTGCAATTCATGCAAACTGACAAAAATTGACACTGAAAAAATGTTGATACCGTTTCATTTAAACAGGAGTAGGATAAGATACTTTGGTGACCAGAGAAAAAGCAATCGTCATTGCAGGGATGTCCTATGTAGCAAATTCTTTGAGTTATCGGACCTTTCAACAATTATGTCTTTTTAAGAATGAACTCTTTTACTCCAGCTCTTTTAAAACATGTATGGGAGTGTTTTAAATATATAATATCTCTTGAAATACAGGCCGAAAGGAGAACTGTCATGGTGTGGTGCCCCCACCCCCACTTCCGTCATTTAAAATGTTTGCAAATACACGACTCTTTTCCTGTGTGTTTGCATGACTATACAGTGAGGCATATTCTACATACATAAGGAAAGAACAGTCTTACAATGAAAGTTACTTGGATATTAGAGTAAGTGTAATACCTGTCCAGTGAGAGAATAGAAAATGTGGGAGTCTGGGTGCATAGTTTTTTGCTTGTTTGTTTTGTTTTTCTTTTTCTTGTTTTTGTTTTTGTTTTTTTTTGTTTTTTGGGTTTTTTTTTTTTTTTTTGTATTATAGGAATACAGAAGGTAAGTGTGAACTGTATTTGGTCACAGCACTTGTGACACATGTGTGGGTTTTCTCCATACTAACTTTCTGGACACCAGCTGGGGTCCTATCATTTAATTCAGCTCTGACACTACTCAGAGTTAGTGTCAGACTCCATATGTTTATGGACTCATTCCCACAAGGCTGCCCTCGCTTCTGATGCCAGGCACAAATACTGGGTGCCCAGGGTAACTGAACACTTCTGTCTGACTTGGCTATAAAGTTAGGGCCTCCCCCACATCCTCCTTTTCAGATTTGAGAATTTGTTAGAATGGCTCACAGCACTCAGGGAAACACTTTACTTATATTATTACAAAGGAACTCGGGAACAGCACAATGGAAAAGATGCATGGGGCAAGGCATGGGGAGGAGGAATGTGGAGCCACACTCTCTGTGGGTTGCCAAACTCCCAGGCCCTCAGTGTGTTTACCAACTCAGAGGCTCTCCAAAGCCTGCTGTTGAAGAGTTTTTATGGAGATTTCATTATGTAGGCATGATTGATTACATCATTGGCCATTGGTGATTAACTCAGTCTCCAGCCCCTTTCCTCTCCCAGAAGGTTAGGGGTGGGGTGAAGTTCCAACTCTCTGGTCTTGCCTGGGTGTTTCACCACTGAAGCTATCTAGGGACCCCCAGCCACCAATCATTCATTAGTATATAAAAGTCACTACTCATCATCACAGAGATTCCAAGAGTTATAGACTTGTTTGCCAGGAACTGGAGATAAAGACCAAATATATATATTTTTATTATGCCACAGTAAGGATTATTTGAATAAAATCATCATTCATATATTAAATGTGTATGTGTATATTATGTACACTCACATTTACGTGTAGATAGATAGAAATATAAAACTAAAAAATATATGACTACTTTTGTTTTTGTTTTTTTTTGCTTCAAAGGGAGCAATTTAATCGACTTGCTTTGAAAATGAGAATTATGTGTAATGGTTTTATAAAATTTAGCTCATCACCTTTGTCTTGGGCCTATTACGTCTGCAGATAGGGAGAAATCCCTGTTTTAGAAAACTGAACATTGATAAAAGGAGCAAAATACACTTACTCATCTGGGGTTTGAAAGAGCTCAATTAAAACACTCTTTTTCTCCACCCAAGTGCTGGACCAACTCATAAGAAAATAAGAATAAAGCAGATGGGAGATCAGCTTATCACCTTTCTGATAAAACTGACGAACAGAGGCTCTGACATTCCTCTACAGCAAGTGAGCTTCCCCTTTGTGAACTCCGCAGTTAGGCAAAGTTACCCCGCAGTCACAAACAGAGCTATAATGAGGCAAGGCAGAGCTCCCCAAGTTATAATTTTGAGCTCCGGTACCAGAGCAGATCAGGCGTTCCCCAAAGGCAGCTGAGCCTTGAAGAGAAAGGGGCTGCTCTATATATACCAATATGGCGTTCCAAACTCAATCCAATTAAGTTCCGCCTCTTCTCCCAGGAAAGAAGTGTGTAAAGGAACAGAGAGAGGCCAAGTGTGTTACACCAGCAGACCTGCTTGCACACGAAAGACTGTACCTGCCATTTGGGGGCGGGGGGCATGAATTTGAATACTCCAGAACGAATAACAATTTTACTCAAAGTTCGATCTTAAAAATGAGTTTTATATTTATATTTAAGTAAATATGTTCAACTATGCTCAGTAATAGTCCAATTTATTTGTTCAGGGAACATGTACAATCATGTTCTATCTCTTGCAAAGTTTAAAGCAAAAATATCAACAAAACATTTTTAACATTAATTATATAATGCAAAATATGATTTAGGAATTTTGAAATATTGATAGCAGTCCCTAAATTTTTTATAGCTTTACGACTTTTTCCTCAAATGATTATTACTTTTTATGAGATTAGGTATTATTTCTAATATGTACTGAACACTTAAGAATGTATTTTTCTGTTACTACCTTATTATAAATGTCCCACAAAAGCATGTAGTATTTTTATGGAGGCAAACTAACTATTGTAAGCCAATGGTTATTAAATGATTTAAAAATACATATATATATTTTTTTACTTGCACTTAATAGAGGAAAATACATTAAAATTCACCAGTTGATGGCACGTCTTGCAAGAAAGGCAGATCGTAGCGTATGGTATTTTTAGAACTTCAGGAGAAGTGTTTGAAAATCATTAAAATGTCACTGTGTAACTGGAGCAATATTGTATCATAGCACTAGAAAACTCTAAGTGAGCATGTAGCCTGACTTGACCCAATATCACATCTCCTACAAATGTATCACTGAAGTTCACTGGGTTGTGAAAATAAGATTTGTGTTAATCAAATTAATTTCCTACCTAGGCTCAGACGATGGTCTTTAAGAGGTATCAACTGTGCATTTCTATTTTTAAAAAATACTTTAATCATTAATATCTATATTGTTTGGGGTTTTTTTTGAAATGCGGAAAAACATTTTATAGAAAAGGCTAGCAAGGTATGGGATACAAGGAACAACACTGATGGGAGATTAGCATAAAATGCAAAGTACTGTTTGTGCACTCAGTAGCTCTCAGCTAGGTGATCTGGGGTGTGTGTGGGGTGGGGAGAGGTAGAAGAGAAGGAAAGGGAGGGAAGGTATGGGGAACTTCAGTAGAAATCTGGTGATTTTTACCACCTAATACCCTCCTTTTTTTGGATACATATTTTACTTCCATTCTAAAAATGGTGTGTAAACCACTAACTTCTATGTCTATGTCTAGCATTACTGAGTGCATTTACAGTTCCCCTCTTTCACCATCAGTAAGAAATATTTTAACAATCTTCAAAGTGGATTAATAGTGGATTAAGTAATTCAACAAATACTTATCAAGCACCCCCTCTGCCTTCAGATCTGAGCTATTGTTTGGGGATGTCAGAATGGAGACAGTCCGCTTCGGATCATCTATACTTGAGCTCAAATCGTGGTTCTACCACATGTTGGGTGTTAGATCTTAGACGAGCTGCTTATCCTCTCAGGGACTGAGTTTTCTCATCTATAAAATGGAGTAATTGTACTAACTGTCTGCATTTGTTTCAGATTGTCAAATGACAAAAAAATATACAATTCTGTAACGGGCATGATGCCCTTTATTCAAGGGAAAACACTCCATGGTTTGGGAGTGTACAGTGCCTCACAAGCAGTGGGTCACTCTTCCTGAGGGATTTTGGACAAGAATGAGTTTTTCGGGAGTTAGAAGGGGCAACATGGAAACAGGGCATGATTGGCTAGGAGGTAGGGGATTGCCTTATGAGGCTCCTATGTTTTGGGTGATAAGCTAGCTAAAGCTGATTGGGAGGATTGTGCTTGGTGTGTGCTTGGATTCCTTGACAGGTGTTTCCTGTAAGTGCAGGCTGGCATAGGTCTCGACGTCAGGCCACTGGCCCTTTTGTGAATCCCAATATATGAATCACTTTTATCAGGGTTTATAAGAAATAATATATGCAAATCACAGAAGACAGAGGATATGGAATATGCTTAGTGAGAGATAGTTGTGGTCATTGGTATATTCTCTGTTTTATTTTAATAGCTAGTTGTTATTCAGTCTCTACTTCGTATTAACAGAAACTTCATTTATTTCTTATTATAACCATATGAAGTAGACATTATTCTTATTCCCATTTAGCAATGAATTTAAGTAATTTGATAAAGTTGACAGAGTAAAAAAAAAAATCTTAAAAGAACTAAGATTTACAGTCATATAATCAAACTCGAGTGTACATTCTTTTATTGGGATTATTTTTTCTCTCCCAAGAGCTTGTGATCTTATGAAGGGCACAAACCCAGTAGTTGTGATATAGTGTATTCAGTGATAGTAGAGTGAAAGAAATGGTAAATTCTTTCTAGAAAAAGGAAAAGGTTAGGGTGGGGCCAGCAAGAGTTGGAACAGAGTTAAGAACTTCATAGGGAACATACTATTGAAGCAAATCTTGAAAGATGAGTGAAGTTTGATACACTGAACATTAATTTCTGGAGCTGGACTAGCAAATAGTTGACCCGCTTTTGGAAGCAGATTATAAAAGTCAGGGAGTTGAAGTTTACCTCTACATAGGTAGGCCTAGCTTAAGTCTTAAATATTTCATTATGTCTTTTTTTTTTCAAGTTTTTATTTAAATTCCAGTTAGTTAACATTTTATTATGTCTTTCTAAGGGGTTTACATGGTGTGGAACTAGAATTCACAGACTAAGTAGGACTTGGCAGAAGGAGATGAAGGCCTAAGAAAACTGACTCCAAGTTTCTGGCTTGGGGACAGTTATGGCCTGAATTGTGTGCTCCCCAAATCACATGTTGAAGCCTTAAACTCATCACCTCAGCATGTGACTGACTGCATTTTGGAGTTACGACCTTTAAAGAGGTAATTAAGGTGAAATGAAGCCGTGATGGTGAACCCTAATCCCGTCCAACCACTGTCCTCATAAGAAGAGATTGGACACAGGGAGACGTGACGGGTGTGCGTGCACAGAGGAAAGGCTGTGTGTTGAGGAAGCAAGGGAGCAGCGCCTCCTCTTTTTACTGTAAACCGATGTGCTTTCATGAAAGCAGCTTTTACATTCAGTTTACCCCCGCAACCCACTTTCTAACAAACATTCACATTAACCTTCTTGAAGTCCCTGGACAAACCAAGCTGATTTGTTCATGCTCAACTAATATAATTCATCCTCTTTTTTCTCCACATCCACTTCTCAGATTTTTCCTTACTTGAATCATCTTTGTCACTCCCAGTCACCAAGAGAATCCTACCTCTTTTCTATGTTACCGGTTTAGCTGAACCACCTGAGCTCACAGTGGGGATCCTTCCCTTAGCCGGCTCTGTGCTTGCTGCTGGTTGCATTCATCTGGCTTGCCTTTCTCACGCTGTGAAGGGCCTTAAACTTGGCATACTGCTTCATAGTCTCTGAATTTCCTAAATGCCTTGCATATAATAGACACGAGGACACACTTGCTGATTAATTAATTTTATTAAAGGAACTTCACCTACGTGACAGCGTTCAGTTTCTTTTAAAAGTTGCTTTCCTCTGTTGCATGTGTCTCAGTTTTCCCAACTTCATTTCACAGGAGTTCATTCATTATACTAATCTGGTTTTTCCGTTCAAACCGGTTGAGTATATCATATGTGCCTTATTGTTCCAGGCACAGGGTCCGAGGCAAATTATTTTTGTTATTTCCCAGATTTGGTTTGAAATGATGGTTGACACTAGGCTATGCATTACGGAGCAACAACATCATCAGTTATCCCAGACCTGGAGACTTATTATTTTTTTTAATAAAGATTTTATTTATTTATTTGACAGAGAGAGACACAGCGAGAGAGGGAACACAAGCAGGGGGAGTGGGAGAGGAAGAAGCAGGCTCCCAGCAGAGCAGGGAGCCCGATGTGGGGCTCGATCCCAGGACCCTGGAATCATGACCTGAGCCAAAGGCAGATGCTTAACCACTGAGCCACCCAGGCACCCCTGACCTGGAGACTTTTAATTATAATTTCTAAAAAGTGGGCACTTCAGATTTGTCTGGAGAATTTAGGGGTTGATATGTGAAGCTCCTCGCATTCTCTTCGGCAGTAATACAAACCGTATTCAAATGCAATGGCTTTCTTGGCAGCCTCACTTTTGGTGGATAGCAGCAGGTGTTACGTACACTGACACAAGTTTTACATTGCGCCTGCCTTTTCCTCTTACTAAGTGGCTTCAGAAGAAATGATAATAATGAGTAGCTGCACTACACAGTTAGGTATCAATTGCAGTTAGCCGCAAGACCCTGAAAACCTAACAACGTAAGCTTAACCAGTAAGGGCTTTATTTTCTCATGTTGAGAGGGGTCTGGAGCTGAACAGCCCATGTTTGGAATGGTGACAGCAATAGTGGTAGGCTTTTTTTTGCCTTTCTGCTCTGCTGTCTTCAGGTGCTGCTTGTCATTCTTGTTCTTTTCATTCTTAAGTTTTATTTATTTAAGTAACCTTTACACCCAGCATGGGGCTTGAACTCACGACCCTGAGATCAAGAGTTGCATGCTCTTCCGACTGAGCCAGCCCGCACCTCATTCTCATTCTTGTCACCTCGTGGTTGTAAGATGCCTGTTGCGCCTTTAGAACTCATTTCTGTTGGGGCAGAAAGGATAGTGAAAGGCAGAGAGCAAAGGCTTCTCCTTTTGAGGCTTTGCCTTTGTGGGCAGGAAGGAGTGTTCGGGGATTTCCATCAAGATGTCATTGACTATAACTCTTTCACATGGCCATCTCTAGCTGGAAGAAAGGCTGAAAAATCAAAGTTTTCCAGTCTATTTTTAAAGTTTTCACACCTTCAGAGTAGAAATAGAAAAAGAAAAAGAAAGAAAAGAAAAAAGAAAAAAAAAAAGGCTTGGAAGTGAGGTCGGATCAGCCAATCTAGAGTGTCTATCATTTACTGATGATTTTCTATAAGCCAGACAGATTATCCAAGGATTCTACTAGAATGGAGAAGATTGAAACTTAAAAAAAAAAGGGAAAGTAAGTGAACTGTCCAAAACCTCAGGGCTGTGAGAATGTGGAGACAGAATTGAAGCCCAGGACTGCCTGGTCTCAGAGCAGGTATCTTTCCACCATGCGCTGGGCCTCCTATGAAACAAATGATAGAAATTTGGAAATGAGGTGGACAAGAGGCTGGGCTTGGTGCAGTTCCTTCCCCAAACCCCTACATGTGATTGTCATCAAAACAGAAAGCTCCTGCCCCAGTTCTTTTTACTGTTCTCATTTCTTATTTAGACTCCTTACTATTCAATGTGAAAGAGGTCCGAGGACCTGGCACGTCAACGTCACCCAGGAGTTCATGAGAAATGCAGAATCTCAGGCCCTACAGCACCCTCTGAATCAGAATCTGCATTTCAGTAAGCTCCTCGGGTGAGTCACCTGAGGATCCGAATGTGAGAAGACTTGTGCCACACACATTTCCTAGAAAGGCCTTCTGTGACCACCCTGTCTGAAGGTTGGACCACGTCCAGCCACTCTGTTACATCAGCTTGTTCATTGTCTTCCTAGCATTGACTGTGATCTGAAACAACCTTTCTGAAAAGCTAGTTTCTGTCATAATAGTTCCGTCCTCCATTAAAATTGAGTTTTCATCCGGGAACAGGCTCTGCGTCTCTCCTTCCGGGTCGTATCCCCAACACGTGTAGTGTGAGTGTCTGACACTCAGTAAGTTCTCAAGAGATGTTTGAGGGATGGATGGATGAATAAATGAATGTAGAAATGATGTCTAATTTAGCACGTTTTATTATTCAGAGAGAGAAAACAACATAGCCTTCTTGCTTATTCAAAATCATCAGATCATAACTCTCAAAGCTGCACATCTCAGGTGTACATTCTGATGAATGTATTGTTTGGCTCTGTTGTGCTTGATTTAAGTCAAAGACAATTTGACATGTATTTACCCAAGTCGGTTGCCTCTCAAAATGTGTTCTTACTGCTGGTGTTGAATGGCCTTTTCACTTCAAATAGAATCTCTGCTCTTGGTCTATTTCTTGTTCTTTTGATTTTTCTGTTCATCTTTCACTTTCTGGGAATCTCAATTTGGCCAATATTTTTAAGATAATTGAAGGCATTTAAAAAACATATATTTATATGATTATATATATATATATATATATATATATATATATATTCTCTAAAACATTAGGCCCTTGATCAGGTATTAATTACATCTGAGATGATTTTTGTATACTTTGAATATTTTCAATGTTTAACATTGTAATAATATTCCCTTCACTTTCTGAAATATTTGCCTGCTTTTTTGTTTGTTTGTTTGGTTGCATAATGGAAGAAACATATGCAAAAATCCTGATAGAAAGCTGTTGTCTAATGGGAGAACTATTGTAAAAATTGAT
The DNA here is from genome assembly GCF_017311325.1 of Ursus maritimus. Lineage (NCBI taxonomy): Eukaryota > Metazoa > Chordata > Mammalia > Carnivora > Ursidae > Ursus > Ursus maritimus. Next base: position 35,288,468 of record NW_024424453.1, read on the forward strand.
ACTTTTTCTGAGAACAATTTCTGCCTCCAGGATATCTATACCAACTCTTTGTCAAATATATGATGAAATAGGAAATGAAGAGCCCAGGCAGATGCTTAAGGTGATTGAAGAATCTTTATCTCATCTATATTATCTATATTAAAAGAAAAAAAGTCCTTTGGGTTTTCTATACATTTTCACTATCATCATTTCATTTTTTTAAAATAATCTTCTAAAGGCAAATAGTGAAAGCCAGGATTTATAAACTAAGTTACCTTGAGAGATCGTGGGATAATAAGATGAGTCTTCTGATAGACTATGATGGAGACTGTGGCCTAATACACATGGTATGCTTCACAGAGTCATTCCATTTTAAAGAAAAACTTTAAATATTTTGCAACCCATTAAAACATACCCGTGGACTAAATGTTTTCTTGTGACTTGTTATCCTTGGACAAATCTTGTTAGTCTGATTCTTATAAAAAGTATTACAGTTTTATTACTTTAAGAACAGAGACATGATTTTAACCGTTTTGGGAGGTGAATTTAACATTAAAACATTTTTTCAATTGAGTGACCAACTAATTGAGACACTAGACAAATGGGTATTAAGAAGATTAATAAATTCAGGCTGAGAATTTTAAGAAGTCATATATATGGACCCTCTCTGGTTGGATATATGCATTCTTAGTGATATTCTCTATATCCAACAGAATTCACCTGGACGTTGGTATTAGGGAATGTTCCCAGTTCAGGGATTATAGCTGTCATGCCACTGTCATGAATGATATGGTACAATCCCTTCGGACAAGCTGGAAGCCATAGGACAGAAGGATCTGCAAGTTCCTGTGTCTCTGGAGTCAGCATCTGATGGAGAGGCAGACTTAGGACAGGCAGGACATTGTGGGTTTGTGATGCAGAGGGTGGTGGTGTGGGAGTGGTTTCCCTTTTTGCATTTCTTTTTATATGGGTTAGTGTGGTGATGGCGTGCCAGTGTGAGAAAAACAGACTGTTGAGTGCCAAAAGCTTAGGTGCCAGCCTATCAGAGAAGTGGTGGGAAACATTGGGTGCTCTGAAGAGAAGGGCCTGGGTCCCCAGTTTCAGGAGGTTTGAGTTTAGTTTCAGCCTCTCACATCAGTAAAAATCAGCTGTCCATCCCAGCTAGCTTGTTTGCAGACAAGGAGAATGTCTGGGAGCCCCACTGAGCAATCCTGCTTGTCTCCATAACAGGCTTCCCCCAAATTCCATGAGGCTTTGAATGCATTTATTTGACACATTTCATGGGGACTGATTTGGCTCAGAGAGAACATCGAAGTTTCACTAGATAAATGTCTACTGAAATGTTCATCTAATTGCTTCAATTTCTTGAAATTATATGGTAACTCAATTTTATTTAATCTACTTTAAAAATACCTCTTTCAGTTCTTGAAAAAAATACGTACAGACTCAACATGGAGAATCAAATTTTTTGCCTAAGTATTAGCATTTCATAGCAAACATTCATATTAATGTTGATGCAAGATGGGAGGTGAGATGAATATTTATTAGCTAGAAAACTGCTAAAATGACTGATTATATTGAGGAGAAATTTTGGAAGTTGTAAATGGTGCTTATGAGCTCATTGGTCTGTGTGTTTGTTTCTTTATTGTGTTCCTCTTCCCTTTCTAGACTCTGAGCTGTGCGAAGGCAGAGGCCGTGTCTGATTCACTTTTGAGTGAACTTAACCAGAATGGAGGTTAAGGTGGGCACGTGAAAGACTGAACTGAGTGGCATTAAGAGATGAACTTGTGGCTATTTGGAATCAGTTTAGAATGATTTTTAAAAATTTATTTATTGAAAGAGAGTTTTTGAGCTAGAGAAACTCCAGCAATAATCTAAGATTTAGTAGGCGAATGGGGATTTTTAAGCACATGGGAGGTCATAGGTAACAAGGTAGAATACAAGTATGCTAAATTTATTTAAAGAAAATTCGATATGATGGAGGGACAAAAACTATCAAAATTAACACGTGTATATGAAGAACCAAATAGAACTTTTATAAATGAGAAAGATAATAATTAAAAGTAAACTCAATGAATAGGATGGACAGCAGGTTAGTCACAGAATAAGAAAAAAAAATCAGTGAATCAGAAAAGGAAAAAATCCAATGTATTACAATGTATCACACATGAAAAAAAAAAGTCAAGAGGAATAGTGGTTAGAGTAAAAAGATCTAAAAATATGTGGACTTTTAGAAAGAGAGAAGAGAATGGTGAGTAATAAACTATTAAGGATTTTTCAAAATTAATGCAGCTCAATATTCAGATTTAGGAAGCCCGACAAATCTGAACAGAATAGATGTAATGAAACCAAACCAAGAAATGTTGTGAAACTAAATACTAGATGCAAAGAGAAGATCTTAAAAGCAGGCTTAGAGAAAAGACTTTATCTGTAAATGGAAGCCAATTTGAGCAGCAGCTCTCCTCTCAACACAATAAAAGCCTGAAGAAAATTCAACACTATCTTCAAACTGTTGATAAGAATCAGTGCCAACCTAGAATGTTTTATCCACTTGAACTCTTGAAAAAATGGAGATGAAGTTACAGAAACATCAGCCAAAAACATAGATCATTCACTAACAACAAAACTTTCCTATTAGAAACTTTAGTGTTAGAAATGAACAAGAGGAAATGACAGCAGTACAGCAGAGATTAAGGAGGTAATATAATAAAAAAAAGAACTTTATGCCAATAATTTTTCAAAATTAGATGAAATGGAAAGTTTGTAGAAAAATTTTTAAAAACTGACTCGAGAAAGGAAATTTGAATTACCTTGTAATTGTTAAACAAATAAAATCACTTGCCTAAATATTTTCCTCCCAAATATTAAACTCAAATGATTTTATGGATGTTTGCCATTTGCTGCTCAAGTACAGAAATGTAATTGACTTTGAATATTTTTCTTGTAATTGTCAATTTTGCTGAAGGCATTAATAAATATCAGTAATTTCTCTGTAGATTGTCCCAAACATTTAATAAACATATAACCTCAATCTTTTTTTTTTTTTAAGATTTTATTTATTTATTTGACAGAGAGAGAGACAGCCAGTGAGAGAGGGAACACAAGCAGGGGGAGTGGGAGAGAAAGAAGCAGGCTCCCAGCAGAAGAGCCTGATGTGGGGCTCGAACACTGATGTGGATCCCAGAACACTGGGATCACGCCCTGAGCCGAAGGCAGACGCCTGATGACTGAGCCACCCAGGCACCCCTATAACCTCAATCTTAAACAGATTCTTTCAGGGGATAGAAAAATTATATAATCTTGACATTAAAACCAGCTAAGGACAGCTTACAAAGCATGGGAAAGAAAATGACAAGCTAATCTCACCATAAATGTAGATGCAAAGATTCTAAATAAAAACAAACTGAATCCAACAATGATAAAAAGCAACAGTGCATTCTGAGCAAATTGGATTTATCACAGCAAAGAAAGTTTCAACATTAGAAAGTCTATTAATAAGTCTACCATATTAATTGATTAAAGGAGACAATATGATCATTTCTAAGTTCCAGAGTTCCAACACAGTACACATTAAAAATATTTTTTGTAGAGCTCATGGCAAAAATACAAATAAGGGAATCTTCTGCTTTTTGATCAATTATGTCTACCCCAATTTTTTAAAAAAAAGCCAATATAACTATCAGTTGAAACACTGAAAGTATTTCCTCTAAAAATCAGGATCAAGATAAATAAACACATCGTTCTTGCCATTTCTGTTTGCAATACACTAGCAACCCTGACTAGTGCCATAAGAAGGGAAAAATAAAAGTAAAGATTATTAAGAAAGTAGCAAACTTGTCATATTTTCAAATGATAAAATTGCTTACACAAAAAGCCCAAAACAATCTACAGAGAAATTACTGATATTTATTAATGCCTTCAGCAAAACTGACAATTACAAGAAAAATATTCAAAGTCAATTACATTTCTGTACTTGAGCAGCAAATGGCAAATAAATGCAATTAAAAAAAATTCTATATGTAATAGTAAACAAAAAAGATTCCTCGCAAAAAATGTGCCTGAACTTTAGGAAGAAAATTTTGTCCTTGTTGAAAGATACTAAAGAATATCTAAATAAATATCTAAATAAGTTCAATAAAATATTTATGCATCAATAAAATTTTAATATCACAAAAACATTAGCTAACCCATAATGGATGGATAGATCTAGTGAAATTCCAAAGAAAATCCTGAATCTCAACAAGATTTTTTTTCTTTTGATTTTTCTAGTTGGTATTTTTTTATGGATTCCAGTAAGGTGACTTTAAATAACAGAATTGCAAAAATAGCTGACTGTTCTTTTTTTTATGTTATGTTAGTCACCATACAGTACATCATTAGTTTTTGATGTAGTGTTCCATGATTCATCATTTGCATATAACACCGAGTACTCCATGCAATATGTGCCCTCCTTAATACCCATCACCAGCCTAGCCCAATCCCCCATCCTCCTCCCCTCTGAAACCCTCAGTTTGTTTCCCAGAGTCCATAGTCTCTCGTGGTTCATTCCCCCTTCTGTTTAGCCCCCCTTCATTCTTCCATTCCTTCTCCTACCGATCTCCCTGCTATTCCTTATGTTCCATAAATGAGTGAAACCATATGATAATTGTCTTTCTCTGCTTGACTTATTTCACTTAGCATAATCTCCTCCAGTCCTGTCCATGTTGCTGCAAATGTTGGGTAATCGTTCTTTCTGACGGCTGAGTAATATTCCATTGTATATGTGGACCACATCTTCTTTATCCATTCGTCTGTTGAAGGGCATCTCGGCTCCTTCCACAATTTAGCTATTGTGGACAATACTGCTATGAACATTGGGGTGCATATGGCCCTTCTCTTCACTACGTCTGTATCTTTGGGGTAAATACCCAGTAGTGCAATTGCTGGGTCATAGGGTAGCTCTATTTTTAACTTTTTGAGGGACATCCATACTGTTTTCCAAAGTGGCTGTACCAACTTGCATTCCCACCAACAGTGTAAGAGGTATCCCCTTTCTCCACGTCCTCTCCAACATTTGTCATTTCTTGCCTTGTCAATTTTTGCCGTTCTAACTGGAGTAAGGTGGTATCTTAATGTGGTTTTGATTTGAATTTCCCTGATGGCTAATGATTGAACATTTTTTCATGTGTCTGATAGCCATTTGTATGTCTTCATTGGAAAAGTGTCTGTTCCTATCTTCTGCCCATTTTTTTATTTGATCATTTGTTTCTTGGGTATTGAGTTTGAGAAGTTCTTGATAGATCTTGGATACCAGCCTTTTGTCTGTAGTTTCATTTGCAAATATCTTCTCCCATTCTGTGGGTCGCCTCTTTGTTTTGATGACTGTGTCCTTTGCTGTGCAGAAACTTTTTATCTTGATGAAGTCCCAAAAGTTCATTTTTTTTGTTTGTTTGTTTCTCTTGCCTTTGGAGATGTGTCATGAAAGAAGTTGGTGTGGCCGATATCGAAGAGGTTACAGCCTATGTTCTTCTCTATGATGTTGATGGATTCCTGTCTCACATCAAGGTTCTTTTCATCCGTTTGGAGTTTATCTTTGTGTGTGGTGTGAGAGAGTGGTCAAGTTTCATTCTTTTGTATATAGCTGTCCAATTTTCCCAGCACCATTTATTGAAGAGACTGTATTGAAGAGTCTTTTTTCCACCAGATGTTTTTTCCTGCTTTGTCAA
>NW_024424453.1:35294161-35330976 GCF_017311325.1 Ursus maritimus
GAAACCATATGATAATTGTCTTTCTCTGCTTGACTTATTTCACTTAGCATAATCTCCTCCAGTCCTGTCCATGTTGCTGCAAATGTTGGGTAATCGTTCTTTCTGACGGCTGAGTAATATTCCATTGTATATGTGGACCACATCTTCTTTATCCATTCGTCTGTTGAAGGGCATCTCGGCTCCTTCCACAATTTAGCTATTGTGGACAATACTGCTATGAACATTGGGGTGCATATGGCCCTTCTCTTCACTACGTCTGTATCTTTGGGGTAAATACCCAGTAGTGCAATTGCTGGGTCATAGGGTAGCTCTATTTTTAACTTTTTGAGGGACATCCATACTGTTTTCCAAAGTGGCTGTACCAACTTGCATTCCCACCAACAGTGTAAGAGGTATCCCCTTTCTCCACGTCCTCTCCAACATTTGTCATTTCTTGCCTTGTCAATTTTTGCCGTTCTAACTGGAGTAAGGTGGTATCTTAATGTGGTTTTGATTTGAATTTCCCTGATGGCTAATGATTGAACATTTTTTCATGTGTCTGATAGCCATTTGTATGTCTTCATTGGAAAAGTGTCTGTTCCTATCTTCTGCCCATTTTTTTATTTGATCATTTGTTTCTTGGGTATTGAGTTTGAGAAGTTCTTGATAGATCTTGGATACCAGCCTTTTGTCTGTAGTTTCATTTGCAAATATCTTCTCCCATTCTGTGGGTCGCCTCTTTGTTTTGATGACTGTGTCCTTTGCTGTGCAGAAACTTTTTATCTTGATGAAGTCCCAAAAGTTCATTTTTTTTGTTTGTTTGTTTCTCTTGCCTTTGGAGATGTGTCATGAAAGAAGTTGGTGTGGCCGATATCGAAGAGGTTACAGCCTATGTTCTTCTCTATGATGTTGATGGATTCCTGTCTCACATCAAGGTTCTTTTCATCCGTTTGGAGTTTATCTTTGTGTGTGGTGTGAGAGAGTGGTCAAGTTTCATTCTTTTGTATATAGCTGTCCAATTTTCCCAGCACCATTTATTGAAGAGACTGTATTGAAGAGTCTTTTTTCCACCAGATGTTTTTTCCTGCTTTGTCAAGGATTAGTTGACCATAGAGCCGAGGGTCCATTTCTGGAGTCTCTATTCTGTTCCATTGGTCTATGTGTCTGTTTTTGTGTCAGTACCATGCTGTCTTTGTGATCACGGCTTTGTAGTATAGCTTGAAATCAGGCAACGTGATGCCCCCAACTTTGTTTTTCTTTTTCAACCTTTCCTTGGCGATTTGGGGTCTTTTCTGGTTCCACACAAATTTTAGGATTGTTTGTTGCAGCTCTTTGAAAGATGTCATTGGTACTTTGATCAGGATGGCATTGAAAGTGTAGATTTCTCTGGGTAGCATAGACATTTTAACTATGTTTATTCTTCTGATCCATGAGCATGGAATGTTTTTTCATCTTTTTGTGTCTTCTTCAATGTATTTCATCAGTGTTCTGTAGTTTCTAGAATACAGATCCTTTACCTCTCTGGTTAAGTTAATTCCAAGGTAACGTATGGTTTTTGGTGCTATTGTAAATGGAATCGATTCCCTAATTTCTCTTTCTTCAGTCTCATTGTTCGTGTATAGAAATGCAACTGATTTCTGAGCATTGATTTTGTATACTGCCACATTACTGAATTGTTCTATGAGTTCTAGTAATTTGGGGGTGGAGTCTTTTGGGTTTTCCGTATAAAGTGTCATGTCATCTGCAAAGAGAGAGAGTTTGACTTCTTCTTAGCTGATTTGAATACTTTTTATCCCTTTTTGTCATCTGATTGCTGTTGCAAGGATTTCTAGTACTATACTGAATAATAATGGTGAGAGTGGGCATCCTTGTCATGTTCCTGATCTTAAGGGAAAGGCTTCCAGCTTTTCCCCATTGAGAATGATATTTGTTGTAGGCTTTTCATAGATGGTTTTATGAAATTGAGGGATGTACCCTCTATCCCTACACTCTGAAGGGTTTTAATCAGGAAAGGATGCTGTATTTTGTCAGATGCTTTTTCTGCATCTATTGAGAGAATCATATGATTTTTCAATTTTTCCTTCCAGATAAAATCTATGACACTGATTGATTTGTGAATGTTGAACCACGCTTGCATCCCAGGGATGAATCCCACTTGGTCTTGATGGATAATCCTTTTGATGTACTGTTGGATCCTATTAGCTAGGATCTTGTTGAGAATTTTCACGTTCATATTCATCAGGGAAATTGGTTTGTAATTTTCTTTTTTGATGGGGGTCTTTGCCTGGTTTGGGGATCAAGGTACTACTGGCCTCATAGAATGAGTTTGGTAGTTTTTCTTCTGTTTCTATTTTTTAAAACAGCTTCAGGAGAATAGGTATTATTTCTTCTTTGAATGTTTGGTAGAATCCGTCAGGCCCTGGACTCTTGTCTGGAGTTTTGTTATTTGGAAGGTTGTTTAGCACTGACTCAATCTCTTCATAATTAAAATAATTAATTTCTTCCTGTTTCAGTCTTGGTAGTTTATAGGTTTCCAGGAAGGCATCCATTTCTTCCAGGTTGTTTAATTTATTGGCATATAGTTGTCGATAATCATTTCTAATGATTGTTTCTATTTCCTTGGTGTTGGTCATGATTGCTCCCCTTTCATTCATAATTTCATTAATTTGGGTCCTTTCTCTATTCTTTTTCTGTTCCAGCTCCAGCTTCTTAAGGTGAGAATATAAAGACTGCATTTTAGATTTTTCTATTCCTTTGAGTGAGGCTTGGATGGCTATGTATTTTCCACTTAGGACTGCCTTTGCAGTGTCCCATAGGTTTTGGACTAATGTGTTTTCTGTTGTCATTGGTTTCCATAAATTGCTTAACGTCTTCTTTAATTCCCTGGTTTACGCAATCATTCTTAAGCAGAATGGTTCTTAGTTTCCAAGTGTTTGAGTTTCTTCCAAATTTTTCCTTGTGATTGAGTTCCAGTTTCAAAGCAGTGTGGTTTGAGAATATGCAGGGAATAATGTCAGTCTTTTGGTATCAGTGAGGACCTGATGTGTGACCCAGTATACGGTCTATTCTGGGGAAAGTTCCACGTGCATTTGAAAAGAATGAGTATTCTGTTGTTCTAGGGTGTAGTGTTCTGTATATATCTATGAGGTCCATCTCGTCCAGTGTATCATTCAAAGCTCTTGTTTCTTTGTTGATTTTCTGCTTAGATGTTCTGTCTATTGCTGAGAGTGGAGTGTTGAGTTCCTCTACTATTAACGTATTATTATCTATATGTCTCTTTATTCTGGTTAAGAGTTGGCTTGTGTATCTAGATGCTCCCCTGTTGGGGGCATAGATATTTATAATTGTTAGATCCTCTTGTTGGATACACCCTTTAAGAATTATAGAGTGTCCTTTTGTATCTCTAACTACAGTCTTGAGCTTAAAATCTAATCTGTCTGATATGAGAATTGCTACCCCAGCTTTCTTTTGAGGTCCATTGGCATGAAAAATGGTTTTCCGTCCCTTCCCTTTCAGTCTGGATGTATCTTTAGGGTCAAATGAGTCTCTTGTAGACAGCATATGGATGGGTCATGTCTTTTTATCCAATCTGCAACCCTGTGGTGTTTTATGGGAGCATTTAGGCCATTCACATTGAGAGTGATTATTGAGAGATATGATTTTAATGATGTCATGCTGCCTGTGAAATCTTTGTTTGTATAGATTGTAAATTTCTGTTCTGCATCACTCTTGGGGTCTTTTAACTTTTATGGAATCCCCCTTAATATTTCTTGTATGGCTGGCTTGGTGGTCACATATTTTTTTAGTGTCTTCCGATCTTGGAAGGTCCTTGTCTCTTCATCAATTCTGAATGACAGCCTTGCTGGATAAAGGATCCTTGGCTGCATGTTCTTCTCACTTAGTGCTCTGAATATGTCTTGCCAGCTTTTTCTGGCTTGCCAGGTCTCTGTAGACAGGTCTGACTTTATTCTGATGTTCCTCCCTCTGTAGGTGAGGATTCTCTTCCCCCTGGCCGCTTTGATGATTTTATCCTTGGATCTAAGATTTGCGAATTGTACTATTACGTAACATGGTGTTGGTCTCTTATCATTGATCTTGGCAGGGGTCTTCTCTGCCTCTTGGACGTGAATGCTTGTTTCCTTCACCACATTAGGGAAGTTCTCAGCTACAATTTGTTCAAATATCTCTTCTAGAACTCTCTCTTTCTCCACCTCCTTGGGGATGTTGATGATTCTGACATTGGAATGTTTCATTGAGTCAGTCCTGTATTCTACATTCTTGAAATTGGAATTTTTTAAGCCAAGTTCCCTCATTTTCCTTCCTTTCTATCATCTCATCTTCAAACTCACTAATTCATTCTTCTGCCTCGTTTACCCTGGCTATCAGAGCATCCAGTTTAGACTGCATTTGATTCATAGCATTCTTAATTTCTGCCAGATTCACTCTCATTTCCACCCTTAGAGATTCTACATTCTTGTTAATATTTTCATTAATATTTTTTTCAAGCCTACACATCATCTTGACCATTGTTACTCTGAACTCCATTTCTGACAATTTGGTTATATCCATATCCATTAGTCCTGAGGCAGAGGCCACAGTCTCTGTTCTTTCCTTTGTTGTGGGTTCCTCCTCCTCGTCATTCTGATGAGGAGAGGTTGCAGGGATGTACAGAGCCGAAAGTTTTGACCAGGACCCAAGCAATGTGCACTTGTTTTTTAGGGACCTTAGGAATGTGGGCTACTTGATTTTTCAGCCTGCCTTCTGAGGGAGGGGACTGCCATGCTGATACTCAGACAACCCTGTTTGGGTAGAGTCTCCCTGTCCCCTGCGAGAGGGCATAGGGATTGGCACAATGTGAGCTGGTATTTTTGGGCTTTTGTTCTCTGGCAGCTTTCCCTGGCGGTTTTCTGTGGCTCTTCTGAGAGTCAGAGCAGCAGTGGCCGTATTCTTGCCTCTGTCTCAGAACAGAGAGATTGCAGTCCGCTCTCCACTGAGCAATCTTGGCCACTTTAACTCTGTTTCTGTTGGTGCTGCTAAAAACCTGCAGTGTCTGGGTTGTGCACCCCACAGCCGCTCTCCCAGCCTTCACTTCCAGGGCCAGTACTTCTCTGTGCTTTGTGCTTCTAACACCGCCAGCTGCACCTGGTTCCCGCGCGTGCTCCCGAGCTCCCTGTTTCAGTGTGGTTCGCGCGCACTCCGGAGCGCCGGTTTTCAGTCTGGTCGTGAAAAATAGGTGACTGTTCTGACAATGATGAACCAAATAGGGAAACCCATATCAGTATTTATAGTAAGCTTACAGTATAATATAGTGTTGTAGACAAACATATCAATTAAAAAAACGGAACCAATGGAACAGAACAGGGGGTCCAGAACCATACATGTACATATATGAAAACCTGATACATGACAAAGTTTGCATTGCCTGCTAATGTAGAAAAGGTGGGCTATTTAATAAAATGCACCTGGAAATATTAAGCATTCATTTTTAAATTAAAATGTATTTGGTTTCGTACCTTACATGATAGACAGAAATCAATTCAAAGAGAATTAAGCACATTTTGTAAGAGAAAGAAAATTAAGTAAATAATCTCTACTGACCCTGGTGTAGTGAAGGTTTTCTTAAACTTGATACTAAAACTATAACTTCTTTTTGACTACATTAAACTTGGAACTCTTATTTATTAAAAGACAATGCAGTAACAATAAAAAGCTGAATGATCAGTAAGTTGACAAATGCCAGTGGGAGCAACATATGGTCAAATGGCCAGATATAAAAACAACCTGGGTAAGTGACACAAGGGTCATTTATCTAAAAGATAGAAGAAGAAGTTAGATCACTCAAGATACTCAGCAGAGGACTTGAATTATTTTCCAATGACAGAATATGTTGAAAATTTCCATGAATGCTGCAAAAGGGTCTCCCCAGTGGGCACAATTGCAGATAAAAAAAACTATTAGTAATCAATACATGGGATATTCAAGAAGTGAAGATGAGTCTCTCGAGCCATTCCTTGGTATGTGAGACTAAGCACTTCTGAATGCAATCTCAATGTGTGCAGAGGTCCACCCATTTAAGGAAGTAGAAGTCTTGTTCTTCATGTAACCCATTATACAGTATGACTCAGACAACTGCAGAGTATAGCACCCTCAGACTGAACCCAGTCCTCTCGCACCACTCTTGGCTCCCCTGGGCTAACACAGCCTTAGTCAAAGGACTTTCCTGTACTTGGAATTGTCAGACACTAACCAGGGCCAGTTACTCAGACATCTTTGGGAGATAAAGATGTATAACTGGGGAACAATGCAAGTTCTGCCAATAGGTCTGTAGACCAATTGTACGTCCATCCTTCGAAAATCTGGAGAAGATACTTGCAATCCTGCCCAAAAAGGCTAATAATTAGTATCAAGAATATGTGAGGATGGGTGCCTGAGTGGCTCAGTCAGTTAAGTATCTGACTTTGGCCCAGGTCACGATCTCGGGGACCAGTGGGGAGTCTGCTTGTCCCTTTGCCTCTGCCCCTTCCCCCATACATGTGCACTGTCTCTCATAAATAAATAAATAAACAAACAAACAAATAAATAAATAAATATTTTTAAAAAGAATATGTAAGGAATTCCTACAAATAACAAAAATACAGACAACTCGATATAACAAAATGTCAGTAGACATAAGTCAAAGGAGATGAAACATGAATTGGTCATAAACATATCAAGAGACTCAACCTAATTACTAATCCGGAAAGTTCAAATTAAAAACAAAGAGATAGACTTTCAAACCTACCTTATTGACAAAAATGAGCACAGGACACAACTGGCTGTTTTACTCATTAGGCTCTCATTAAGCCATAAAAAAAAAAAAATGAAATCTTGCCATTTGCAAGGACATTGATAGAGCTAGAGTATATTGTGCTAACTGAAATAAATCAGTCAGAGAAAGACAAATGTCATGTGATTTCATTCATATGTAGAATTTAAGGAACAAAACAATTAAGCAAAGGGGGAAAAGAAAGGAGAGAGGAAAACCAAGACACAGACTGTTAACTATAGAGAACAAAAACTGATGGTTACCAGAAGGGAGGTGGGTGGGGGGATGGGTGAAATAGGTGATGGTGATTAAGGAGTGCACTTGTGTTGAGCACCAGGTTTTGTACGGAAATGTTGAATCATTACGTTGCACACCTGAAACTAATATTACATGTATGGTAACTAACTGGAATTTAAATAAAAATTAAAAAAAACTCATTGAAAGACAGCTATGAGTATGCTAAACAATTTTTAAAAAATAGGGAGGATTCATTCCATTTATTATCTTAGATAATTTTGATTTATTAACAGTGGCTGAAGTTTATGGGTAAAATACAACATTATCCTAGTAAAGAAGCAGGAAAGGCATTCACCATTCCAGCTAAGTAGGCATGGCTTGATTCTAGTGGATATCCCTCAAAATTTCCCTTGTTTTTTCTTTTAACAAGAGAATACATTTTTCACTTCTATGTTGGATATTATTAACTTCACATTTAGAAATAAGCTTTAATGTGAATATGTATGTCATTTTTTATTATTTTAATCTGTTTCCCAAAGAGTAGTAGAAGTCATGAGTATTGCTGGTAGTGCACAGTGATTTTAAAAGACACCCAAACACTTCTTAAAGAAAAATACTATGCTATACTAACATATAGATTAGAAAATGTAATCAATGTGCAGGTATTATTAAAATGGTCCAAATACAAAGAAGTGACTTGTTTGGAAGTAAATATTTTAAAAATATGTACAAACGTTATATAGGGATGACAAAGTAAGGAAAATAATATTTAAATGAGTGTAATTTGGGACACATTCATCAACTATGGGAAGACTCACCATGGGCTAGGTAAGGTAATGAATACAGAAAATGGAAATGCAGGTTAATTTCAATAGCATTTCTCCAGCTATTGATTTGTTTACCTATAATTCACGGCGGGGGGGTGGGGGGGAATGTTGTTCCTGAATTTGGGGCATTTTTGTCATGAATCTGTGTTTGATTTCTGTAGTTTAAAAAACAAAAAGCATACTTGCTTACCCTAAGGAATTCTGGACCCTTGGGTACTCATTAATATTTACAAATTTAGGGTTAAGTTTATTTAAGAGTGGAGATTATATAACTTTTTTACATTTTGTGATAAAAAAAAAAGTTAAATAATCCAGTGACTCCTTTATGAGAATCCTGGGGAAAGAGTTACTTCAGGTCAGGATATGAGTTTTGAAAATTTATTTATAGCTACCATAATTATTATAGTCAACTGTATTTTCCTTTTTTTAATTGAGCTTGAAATTTAATAATATTTAATAATATTAATAAATTAATACTATCAAATTTTTAGCTCTTTTGAACTTCATTTTGTTCTTTTGTACCCTTTGCCTAAATTCTTTTTACTTTTAAATCCTTCCTAACCGATAATTTTGTAAGTTGCCTTAGATGTTTTTTGGAATAAAAATGATATCTAACATCACTGAATGCTTACCATAAGCCAGTTGTTCTTCTAAATGCTTTTCATATATTTATAAACTTAATCCTGTCAAAACCCCTGTAGTGTGGGCGATATATCAATGTGTTTAAAAGTTAAGGAGGGTGCTCACGGTTACAAAGCTGGTATGTAGCGAGGCCAGCGCTCAAACCCAAGCCTTGGTTAGGTTCAGAGTTTGATCACCTATAATCTGTACATTAGAGGGTTTCTACTTCATGGTATAAAAGAATATATAGCCACTGTATCCATTACAAAAATGTCACATAGTCATTTATGAAAAAAATGAGGAAAATACAGAAAAAGACTGAAGAATTACATGATTCCTAGGTTCATTATACAAAGAAAATCCTCTTGCATACTTCCACTGATATAATGCATCCATTCCTTTTTCTATGTAAATTTTAGTACGTGTTTTTAAAGCAATAAACCCATTCTATGGTAATACTCACTTCTAGGGAATTCTTCATTCCTTCTTGTTGAAGTTAAAGACCATTTTATCATGCTTGGATCCTTTACGAAGGAAGAAAACTAACATTGAAAGGCCTGCTGTCAATGATACTTTTACCCACCAATTATCCCATTAAATTTTCTCAGAAAAAGCACTTAAAAAGTGAAAACGAATGAGTATTGCTTTATATGCTTTAGAGCCATTAGAAAATCATGTAATTCTTCTCTTCTGAATAAACTGCGTGTTTTTCTGCTTACTACTTAGGTTCTCCCTATCTCCAACCATATAATCATATTTGCCATTTTCCTTTAAGCCGTCTTGAAGTTCATTCTAGTCCTTTTGAGTCTAGAACAGCACATACTAATGCATATTATATCTCATCAATACTGAGTTTTAATAAAAGGATAACTTTTAAGTGCCTGCATTTTATGTATTCTACCCCATCGGGATGGCTGTTAAAGATAGTTATGACTGTCATTCAGTTCATGAGCCACCATGATCCTTGAGATAATGTCTATTTTTCAATCTATACTCAGTCATTTATATCATCTTATAATTGCAAAATCTGCAATAACTCCTTCCATACTGAACTTCAATCTGATAGTTTCCCATCACTTAAGAATATATCAACTTTCAAGATATGCAATCTTTTACGTAGCCCCCGCCCCGGGATTAGTGCAACCAGAAAAATATAATGATGTGTATTTCTTTTTACTATACACTATGACCTGCAAACAAAAGCGTCAGAATTTCCAGAGGCAGAGTGAAATCTACATCAAGAAACTGGCCGATTAAATGTACATATTTCCAAAACGTCACTAAAATGACAGTGAAAAGATTTTTTAACAAAAGACATAAACCTTTAGGTCAAAAATAATAGCAACAAAATTTTAGAAACTGAAAAGCAAATTGATGAGTATGAACTGACTGAATGGATCTGGGAAACCTAAATCCTAACCAGTAGTGCAAAAGGCTCAGAAGCAATGTGATTTCCACTGTAGTGCCTTCTAAAAGCTCAAGAATAGTTCCCTTTGAAAGTGACAATGATGGTAAAGCTAAAACACAAAAGTTATTTGAAAGTATTTTTAAGAAGCAGCTAAATCCACAGATTTCGTTCCTTGCTTTGTGCAACCAGACAACTGCCCTTCTCAAACTATCAAGTTCCCGGGAAGCAATTATTAGTGGGATCACTATCTGGGTGAGAAGGAAAGAAAGCAGGATGGAGCAGAAGACTTTGGGTTCTGGTATGGTAACAAGATGACCTTTTAGAACTGTCCTGAGTTGGGTAAAGGGCCTGGACACTCACACCAACCAGTCGCTGTAGACAGACTGTCCCCACAAGTAGTGTATGATCATCAGCGAGTGACCCTCTTCAACCATGGGCACTCCCAAAAACTGGAAAACAGATCATTTGGTCTCGAAGGCACAGCACACTCTAATAGGTGTCTAATACACTTCCCCACCCGTGCTGAAAACGTGAGCCTTATCCTTTCCTGAGGGTGAGATTGAAGGTCTCTGGACTGAAGAAAACCAAGCACATTTGGGGATACAGGTGCAGTGCTAAAAAAGGAGATAAACGTGTGTACATCCCAAGTACTGAGACCCCAGTCTGCTTTCTCAACTTGGCTCCTAGAACACTAGCAGCCCAGTCTATGTTATGTCGATAAGAGTTCGGAAGAATCTTTTCAAAATAATCTGGACAGCACAGGAGGAAAGTTCTGAATATGTTGATAGCAGGATTTGCTCATGGAAATGGCTCAGCCATATCATCCTATAACAAAGAGCAAATTTGCCACATCATACCCATGTGCTTAGACCTTCCATTCAGATTTATCATGTTCCATTATTAAATGTGAGCAGGTATCAAAAACTTCCTGGACTTCTACTGAAATCTTTAATATAAAGGATATGAACCAATATAAACACAGATGAAAAATCTACCTCAAGTAAGAAGAAACTCTTTAGGAATAACAAAGCTTAAGCTTAATGTTCAATATCTCTAGACACATAAGAATAGATATTAAATCCATGAGATAAATATAGGATGGTGTAGAAAAAGAAAAGAAATTTAAAAAAAAGTAAAATTCCAAATTTAAGAAAAAAGTTTGGAAATTAAAAAACAATGACCTTTTAAAATTTCAATAGAAATATTGGAAGATTAAGTTAAGGAATCTTTCAGAAATTAGAGCAGACTGACAAAGATGTGGAAAATAGGGGAAAAAAAGATAAAATTAGAGGACCGTCTAGAATTGCACTGTCCTAGAATTTTCTGTGATGATGGAAATGTTTTATATTTGTGCTAATACTAGGTATATACTAGCTGCATGTGGTTATTGAGTACTTGAAGTGGGGCTAGTGGGATTGAGGTACTGAATTAAAAAAAATCTATTTAATTTCAATTAATTTAAATGTAAATGTGAGAAGCCACAGGAGTCTAGCAGCTGTGATATTGAACAGCACAGATCTAGGAGGTTAAGCAACTAGATTAAAAACAGTATCAAAGAAAGAGAGAGAGAGAGAGAGAAATAGGAAGAAAATGAAATTAGAGGGAAGGAATCGATTAATCAACTAGTACGAGTTTCTTGAACTGAAGGAGCTGAGTTTCCACACTGAAATTTCATAACACTGAAAACAAAAAAAACCGATTCTTTTGACTTCCAGAAAAAAGGAAAAAAGGTAACATACAGAGATCAAAAGCCAGAATAACTTTGGACTTCTCAAAAGTTATACCAGAAGCTAGAAAACAGTAGAGCATTGACTTAAAAATTGGAACCCTTGCGCACTGTTGGTGGGAATGCAAAATAGTGTAGCCTGGAAACCAGGTATGGAGGTTCCTCAAAAAATTAGAAATAAAACTACCATATGATCCAGCATTTCTACTTCTGGATATTTATCCAAAAGAATTGAAATCAAGGTTGCGCCTGGGTGGCTCGTTCGGTCGAGCATCTGCCTTCAGCTCAGGTCATGATCCCGGAGTCCTGGGATTGAGCCCCAGGTCGGGCTCCCTGCTCAGCGGGGAGTCTGCTTCTCCCTCTTCCTCTGTCACCTCCCTCGTCCTTCCCTCTCTCCTGCAAATAAATAAAATATTTTTAAAAAATGGAAATCAGAATCTCAAAGAGATATTAGCGCTCCTATGTTGACTGCTACATTATTCATATCATAATAGCCGAAATGTAGAAACAACTTAAATGTTCACTGATGGATGAATGGATTAAAAAATGTGGTATATACATAAAATGGAATATTATTTAGCCTTTAAAATGAAGGAATTTCAGCTATATGTGACAACATAGATGAACCTTGAGAACATTCTGATGAGTGGAAGAAGGCAGTCATAGAAGGATAAATACTGCATGATCCCACTTACATGAGATATCTAAGTAGGTAAACTCAGGAACGCAAAGAATAAAAAGATGGTTGCCAGGGGCTAGAGTTGCTGCTAATCAACCAACCTGGAACCTATCCCCAGCCCATTGTCAATAGTCAAGGGTAAAAAAAATATATATATATTTTTTCTCAGACATGAAAGGTCTCTAAAAATCTACTTCTCTTCCATGCATCTTTTCTGAGGAATCAACTAGAGGCTGTGATACACCAAAATGAGGTCGTAAACCAAGAAAAATGAAGACATGAGATTTGGCAAATGAAGATATAATTTGAGAGAGTGTATATTATTTTCAGGATAACGGCTCAGGCTGAGAGCTGTGTCCTGGGTTGAGCAAGCCATCCTGCCCAGATCAGAGCAGACAGAAGGTTCTGGGAGAAGTCTTCAAGATTAGTTGCTATTCTGCCTGTTGCATCAAACTTTATTGAGGGAAAATTCACATAATTGGTGAAGAGTTTGGATTTTTCTTGGTGATAAATATATAGAAAACAAAGCAAAAAAAAAAAAAATCCAGATAATGATTAACTCCAAAGAAAGAAAGAACTTGTGTAGAGAAGAAAAAATATTTATCATACACCAAATGGTTCAACTGTCACAATATTGTGAACACTGAAGACTGACCTAACCACAGTAACCATGTAACCGTACTGGGAGGGAGGGGAGATGGAAGAGGTTGTGTGTGCTTGGGGGATGAGATATAGGAGAATTAAATTCTCAGGTTTTATAGTGAGAAACAAGTTGGTAGTGCCTAGAACTGGAAAATCATGAAAGTGGCAATATGGATGTTGGAAGTGATTACTTAAAAAAAAAAAAAAAAAGCCAAAAGACATGAAAAGCTTTGTTTCTGAAACATGGAAAATAGGATGAGAGGATCTTGAAAACTCAGGTTTTCTAAGAACTTTTGGACTATTGACAGCCAAATGCATGTGTAACTGATTTTTTTTTTTAAAGAAAACAATTAATGTTTAATCAACTGCACCAGGTGCACTCGGAAATTGTTGACCAACCTTCTGCTCCATCAGCACTCATCCAAACCTGCCCTAATTTACTGGTGATGAGAAATTTCCTGAAATCTTTGGAAAAACCTAAACAAAACAAAATAAAACAAAAGCACTTGCCTTTTCTCCCTGTTAGTACTAAAGTTGATGAGATGACGCTTAATAATTGGAAAACAAAAAACACAAAACACCTGTATTACTCCAAAGGGAAGAATGACTTTCAAAATTTCTCCTTATATGAAGGGTCCGTGTCCGAGTCTCTGCTGGGTGCCAGCAGGCATTCTGCTGGGTGATTTCAGCCTTTGCTAAGGTATCCAACCTAGGTCTGACTCCGAAACCAGAAGGGTCACTTCATTCTAAAAAACAAGCAGGATCGGGGCTGCTTGGAGGCAGATTAGTGGAGAGCGCTAGAGGAGGAGCCCCGAGCCCCAGAGCGGGAATTGTCGCCCCATCTTCCTTGCCAATAAAGTGAAGCAATAAGCAATGGGAATAGGTGGTTCCTTTGGTTCATTTGCCAATCAGGAGGTGTCATATTTCAGGATTAAATATTATAGATCATTTACATCCTTCAATTTTCAGCAAAACGTCCATTTTTTCAAGTGTTTCTTGAATCCACCGGGGGAAAAAGTGCTTCTGTAGTATTAGAAGCCCTATCCTGTAAAGCCTATAGATTTTCTAAGACATAAAAACAGGGAATTTCCCCTCAGTCTTTCTCAAATGATAATTAGAATTTGTGTGGCCTCCTACTAGCAGGCCTCCAACTGTGTTCACGTAACAGCTTTACATGACCATCGTTCCTATCTGACCTAAGGCTGGAGTGATCCCATTGCCTGATTAGAGTCTGATCAGTCACCTTTTGAGAGAAGGACATTTCAAGGTCTGTCAGTTCAACAAAATAAAACGCTTGCTAATTCCATCATAATGTTCATATTTGGGTGAAATCTAGACCGTCACATTGAATTCAATTCCCCTATGGCAGAAGTTTTCCAATGATCATAGAATCCAAATATTTTCGGAAATTCCAATGGGCCCTGTTTCATTCTTGCTGAGGCTGCTCTAACGAAATACGATAGATGAGTGATTTGAACAATAGATACTTAATGCTCACAGTTCTGGAGGCTGGAAAATTTGAGATCAAGGTGCCAGCACGATCAGGTTCTGGTGACAGCCCTCTCGGGGGCTTGCACACGCTGACTTGTGTGTCAAATCTTCACCATGACTTCAAATAGAAGGTACAAAGACGGGCGAGCTCTGGTCTCTTATTCTTCTTATAATGCACAAACCCCTCATGACCTCGTCTAAACCTAATCGCCTACCAAAGGTCTCCTCTCATTCCATCGCATAGGGAGTTAGGGCTTCAACATATGAATTTGGGGGGACACAAACATTCAGTCCGTGACAAGCCCACACATAATGAGACCCTGTGAGTGTTGCCTTTGTTTCTAAAAGGAGCTCAAGTTTTTGATCATATTGGGTTTTCAGCCTCAGTTGTGATGCGTGAGGGCACGTCATGACGCTTTCTGTTTACATTTCGACAGGGAGTTGTGGCCCTGCACTGGCCTTTGGGTGATTAAATATCTCATCTCAAGGAGATCCTGCAGGGGCAAATTATCCGCAAACCTCAAAGCACTATGTTAACTGCTAAAATCACTCATCTTCCCTCCTTCTCAAATCTCTATCACCTTTAGGCAGAAATTGGCCACACTATCCCAAAGAAGGGGGTTTACATCTAAGTATCTCGTTCAGAAAGGTATAAATGATCACTTTTAGTTTTCATTCTTTGATAACTGAAATGGAAAAGTGATGTCAGAATAAATGACACTAACAAATTTGTCCCACCTCTTCATGTGAAAAATAAGTCTTTAATTTCATAAACAGAAAATGAAAGACATTTCTGTCTTCAAAGGACCAGTTCTAGCTGATGAAAACAAAACCAAATCAAACAATAAAAAGAAACAAAACAACTTGCTCTCTATATGGAGTAATAGCAGTATTAAATCTGTTTTATAGATGAGAAAAAATGGAAGATTCATGTTATTGATTTCCTGGTTCTCAGGGATCTTTCCTACTGACATCTCCCAAATACAGGATTTGGACAGAAGACACTTATTTAAAATGATACATGTATTTGTTATGCTACTGAGTTGTCACAGACACTGTGCTGTAACAGCAGATGTCCCAGTGTAGGACTGGAGGGTTTGGAGCTTCTAGAAGTGTTGCTAGCTGACAGCCCTGAGGTGTTAGCTCCCTCCAGGGGAAAGGAGGACCTATCCAGGGTGGCAGCTCTTCCCAGGCAACCTTCATCCAATGACTGGTCAATGGTATGGGGAGAATGAGTTTGAAGGCCTAGTTCTCTCTCCGTACTTGGGGTAATTCTGAAGGATACTCCCAGCTCCAGAATTCCCCAGCAATGGCTTTGTTGAGTCTGTAGCACAACGCTACTTTTTCCTCTGTCCAGTCCTGCCTTGTTCCCTTCCCCAGCAGATGTTGACCCTGAGGGCACTCCTAATGATTGATCTGCTCAAATGCAATTCTCTGCTTCAGTCAGCTTCCTGGGGAACTTAACCCAATCTCTCTCCTTCTCCCTTCCCTCTCTCTCTCTCTCTCTCTCACACACACACAAGCACACATGCATAGATAGCAAATCTGCCTTCCATTACCATGAAACCAAGGATTAAATTAAATCAGTTTTCACGGGAGCAAGGCGGACTGCCGTGGTGGAAACTCCAGCGATGCTAACAAGCAAACATTAGTAATGTGAGCAACCGTGCGAAACCTGGAAATAACACCAAATCACAACTCTTTAGGGTTCAAGTGGAATCAGAATGTGACAAGATTAAAACTTCATAGTAGCCAAATGCTTATTTTCTAATCTCTCCTTTAGCTTTGGTGGGCTTTTGATTCTACATAACCTGACAAGATTAAAACTTCACAGTAGCCAAATGCTTATTTTCTAATCTCTCCTTTAGCTTTGGTGGGCTTTTGATTCTACATAACCTGAGCTCAGGGGTTTCCAAACTTTTTCAATCCGTTAGTGTTGTTCTGTCTTCTTTCTCAGGGGGCCCAACTGCAAGGGCCCCTGCTGTCTGAGACACTAGGGTTTCCCTGTAGCTACGAGGGGGATGCTCGCTCAAAATGAGAGTGAAGCTCCACTTTTACATAAATTACTGCAGGAGCGGGAAAAGGTGTCTGAAGAAGGGCTTTATCAAACTTGGCTGTTTGTGGAAAAATTATCCGGAGGTTTAACGGTGTTTCATAAAGTCAGAAAGCACAAACTCTTTAGCGTACTGTTTCGAAGCTTAAGATTTAGCCAAAATGCTACCCCTAGATTCATTGTCTTACATAGCTATTCAGCAAGAATCATCAGACGTCTCGAGACACAAGGGTGAAAAAGGAAAATTCTTGCCTTTGCATAAACCACTGTCTAGTGGGGAGTGACACCAATAACTAAAGTACCTTGTTCTATATAGTAAAGCAGAGCTGTAGAAAAAGCTTTTTGAGGAAGTGATGTGATTATTTCTAAGTAGGATTGGAAAAGGGAGGGAGGTGTGAGGGAAAGGCTTCTCAAAGGAGATGACTGCTTCAGAAGAAAAATATTTGCGTAAAACGGTGGAACATAAACCAAAACCCAGATTCTTGTAACAAGCAGCCACAGCCTTATTGGAAGCCCTGAGTGTAGTAGTTGAGCTAGACCCTGCACGGAGATCTGGCGTCCAGAGCCACAACGGAGATGGAATACGGCAATTTGCTTTGGCACGGGCTCAATGTTTTGGTGGGTGAAGTGTCTGCCCTCACCCATAATCTCTGTGTTCTCTTGGGGCTTGCTTATTGCTTTAAGTAGCTTCTTGGATTTTGTATGTGCAAGGACCTCCTGGGAGGAAAGTAGGGGGACTCTCTCTCAGAAATGTTACAATATGTGCGAGACTTTGTTTTCTAGCTTCTGGGGGAGTGCCTGCCACACCGGAGGCATGGATTCGAAAAGCAACCAACACCACCACAGCAACATATTTTGAAATGCATGGGTGCACAATCAGCATACTGACTTTTGAGGAGTAATGGGATGAGAGAGATTTCCTCATGTTTATTCTTTACCCATGTGAAATTCCAGTGTTATGCTACATAAATAACTGTTATAAAGCTAGTTAATTACACCACTTCGGTTAGATTTTGATGACTTGTTAAAAAATAATGCGTTCTTTAACATAAAGCAACTCACAAAAATATTAATCCACCTAGGTGCAGAATTCTTACCTTCCAGAAAATGTTGCCAAATTCTATCCAGGGATGGACGGAAAATATCATGAAATGTCAATATAAATATAAAGATATAAATATAATATGTATTTATATATAATATAAACAAATATATAATAATAATTTATTATTAATATTATTGTTGATTATATATTTATTGATCAATATATTTAATTAATTATTATATTATTTTATATATAATATTTTTATATATTGTATATATTCATATATAAATATATATCTATATATTATATATAATTAATAATTAATTAATATGATTAATATTAATAATATATTATATTATAAATAATATAACAATAAAAATATAAATATAAAGAATGAATGTCATTTTTGTGTTATTTATGGATTCTTGTAACTTAGGAATCATAACAGCACTGCCTTTATGACGTCTCTGAAGATAGGCTATGAGAAAGGGGTTAGCAGGTCTGGAGGAGATGAAAGCTATCAGGAGGGTAAAAGTCTTTTGAAGTGAGAATAATAACCTGCAGATCAACACATCCATATTGGCAAGATAGATTGCTGTTCTTGAGTTCAAAAGGGTCAGTTGTTGCAATCTGTTTCTTAATGGAGTAATTTTAGAAATATGTCGTAGACATTACATGGTGATGCTTTCATATAAAGTTGTTTCTAGTAAATGGCTTAAATAAAATGGAGTTTATAATTGTTTCACAATAAAGGACCTATAAATCTAAGATGAAAAAAATAGATTTTTTAAAATTGCATTTTAGAAGGAACGCAACCTGGGAGATTTTCTCGTGCCCGGTATTTTTAAAAAACTCCTGGCAGTTAAGACCTTGTTACAATTTTCCTCTTCACTCTAGACAGATTGTTTAGTCTACTGTGCCTTTTGCTCTTTCCTACCATTACACTTTGCATCACCCAGAATGCCATCTTTCCCCCCTCTCCCTATCACAGTGACCCATCCTGCGCTGTTGAGCACAGGTCCACAATTGACTCCACTCTTGATTCCTTTGTAAGTGTTCTTTCCTTCCTCTGATCTCTTAAATACTTATCATGTTTGCCTCTCATATCCAATAATAATAATAATAATATAATCATCATCATCATCATCATCAGAGTTAATGTCAATTGAGTGGTTACCATGTGTCAGAGACTATTCTAAGCACTTATATGGGTTTCATCGCATTTAATTATCACAAAACGCCAGTGAGTAGGTTCTATTTGTATTTCTGTTTTTAGAGATGAATAGATGAAAGCCCAATGAAGTTAAGTAACTTGCCTAAGCTCACACAGAAAGTGGTGGAGTGAGGATTTCAACCTATATAGTCTGGTTCCAGAGCCAAATTATTAGCCTCTCCACAATTTTGCCTGTCATCTGAATTTTTTGCATATCAGTTATATTTTTAATCATTTTTATTGTGTGCATGTCCTGGACATCTTTTGGTCTCTTGGGCATCTTGTATTCATTTGCCCTACTCCCCATACTGTATTTGGAAGGAGGAGAGCCACTACTTCTCCACTCTCAGACCGTAACTCTGGTGGAGCTTGCCCCATTCCTCATAGATTCCAGGGGTGGTGTCTGACTCAGACTTGGCCAACCTGAGCTGTATCCTCCTCTGACACAAAAGTTGGTGAGACACACACCACCACCAGAGCCAAGGAATCATGAGATTCAGGCATATGTACTTTCTGCTCGATTTGAAACTGAGATAATGCAAATTCTAAGAGCCTTTCTGAGAATTGAGTCAGTCCAAAGCCTGGACCAAATTTCCTTTTTCTGCTCTTTACCTGAGTTGATTGGGATTTTCTGGATTTTTGTTTTTGTTGTTGTTGTCGTTGTTGTTAATTGCTGCAAAAAAGTATTCTAACTGGTATAAGATCGCCAGCTTCTTCCAGATTAAGCAGTGATGTTTCTCAAAGTAAAGACTGACTTTCTCAAACTCCCTTCTGCACGGTGTTTTGTTTGCACTTAGATATCTTGCGTAACATTAATTGAACCCATTTTGGAAATCAGCTGTATCAACATGCTAAGCCAAAATTCATGCTAAGTGTACTGCAAATTACATACAGACTTAGGTTTAACTTTGCTGTGAGTTAGACTTTTACCTATTTATTTGAAATCATCATTAAAAAACTGCAAATGTCTATAGATAAATTTTGGCACTGAACAAAGCTTAATTACTTCTATTTTTATCCTTTCTATTTTTCCTTCTTATTTCTTTTCTCTTTTCAGAACATAAGGAAAACTGGGCTATGTGACTGGTTTGCTATAGAAGGTTTCAGAGTATACACTGACTCAGAAATGGGAAATTTGGCAAACTGTAAGCTTGAGTAGGCCTTTAATAACTCTGTCAGGCTTGGACTTGAGCTTCCTCATCTATTCTTGGAATATACTAGATTATATCTCTTCTTGGCTTTTACCTTGTTAAAAAGAATGTGAACTATCACTATATGACATGTTTCTGCACTTCAGTCTTTCCAGGAAATCCTTCTGATGTCATCAGTAGCTAATCAGAGCTTTTGGTCGTGTGATATTAGTAAATATTATTCTAGCTAAAATGTAGATTGGGAAAGTATGATATAATTATGGCTCTTATGGGTGTTATGATGATAAAAATGATTTTCCCTAGGTTTTATGCAATATTAAAATTAGCTCAAGGAGCTTGCTCTAACTTCACAGTTTTCATGGGCCATAAAATTGAAACTGTGGAATAACTGGGTGACATGTTCCACGAGATCCCTTGCGCCCCTGCTTCCTGTGAAAAGACACAAGGCCACTACCTGGAATAAACCGTGTGTAATACCTTGTGTAGTCAACATGGGGCCTCTGTCCCCTTGTTCTAGATACCTATTCTTTTGGTACTGGATGAGTTCTTGTGTCCAGGTTTTCCTGAAGACACTTGTCTTCCAGAACTGCCTTTGGCTATTTGGGCTTCATGAAGACATGCTGGCTTGTAAGCTGTTCTAGAGCCTCACGAATATGAGTGGTGGCCTTGAACGGAGAACATATAGGTAGTCAAGACTCCAACTGTACGTTGTGCTAAGGAGTTTGGTCTTTATTCTTCATTCATTGGTGGGTGAGTCCTGTCAAGTCATGCAGTCAGAAGGGAGTTTGAAGTTTATGGTTGTCTGAGGACAGCTTTCCTCTATTTCATAATTTTATCTGGTGCGGGTCAGCTTGTTAACTCTAGGATATAGTAAAGAGATCCCAGGACTTACAGGCTCAAGTCATATCTCTGCCACTAGCTAGCAGTGTGACTTTGGGTCAGGCATTTTGGTTCTCTTAATTGCAATTTCTCCAGCTGCTGTATAAAATAAGTAGACTAGATAATTTCTTAGGCATCTTTTATTGCAAGGATCTGTAATTCCATAGTCATACTACATGACAGGAAATCTTGTAGTATGTGGGTCACAGAGCCTGTTTATAAACTGTGAACTGAAGAACCTGTATTTCAAATTTTTCATCTGAGCTCACCAGAGGAAGAGGACACTCTGTTTGTTTTGTTTGCCATATTCAGTATTACTAGCCGGAAAAACTCCTATTCTGACCTAAGTTCTTGGAACTGAAGTGTACGTGTACACTTTCTTTTTTCTGATGCTCCCACAGATTCAACTGGAAAAACCTAATAAATAGCTTTGTGGCTAAGTGAAGAAGCACTCACTAAGGAGTGTCGTGCATAAGACAGTAGATGGTCATATGACGTTTCCAAAGGTCCCTGGTTACCTAATGGTCTTATTCAGGGAGAAAGAAGACAAAAATAGATTTTAGTATCTGTACTGAATTTAATGGGGATTTGCATTTCAATGCCAGTCTTTAAATGGTTTGATTCTCATAAACCCTACATTTTATGGAGTGTTTGATGTTACATAATGGTGAAATGAATAGAATTGGGAAATATTTGAACTTCAAATGTACTTACTGGTGTGCTTTTTTTTTTTTTCCTTTAAACCACCTACCTACATAAACCTAGGATCAATTATGCGAAGTTTAATTTTTAAAAGTTTTGATAAAGCTGGGCCATTATACTTTCTCCTTCTCTAGTGAGTTAGCTCTCAAAAGGGAATATATTTGGGAAAATGATTAGTTCACATTTTCATTCTCATTTGCTCTTTCTCATTAGATCTAGATCAAGGATCAGCAAACTTTTTCTGTAAAAGGATTGATAATAAATATTTTAGGTGTTGTGAACCATATATAACCTCTATCAAAACTACTTAATTCTTCCATGATAGCAGAAAAGCAGCCATAGACAATATGTAAACAAAAGAATGTGGCTGTGATCCAATAAAACTTTATTTACAAAAATAGATGCCTGGTTTGTGGGCCTGAGTTTGCAGATTTCAGATCTAGATAATTAATTAACAAGCGATTCCTCCTTCACCCTCTCCCCAGTTTAGATCATTTGGTACTAGAAATAGCATTGGAATAGGGGATCGAATATCTTCTGATTATGACACTTTTAATTACTAGACATGATACCTTGGAAAGGCTCATTGATGTGGGTCTTATTTCAGTCATTACATTCAGCACTCAGTATGTATTAGCTAAGTGCTAATAGGATTGTTGTGCCTTATATCTTGTGTAATACTTTAACTATCAAATCAACAGGAACCTCTGGAGTTTTAAGAAATGTGGGTCAGGGTGCTTCGGTGGCCCAATTGGTTAAGTAACCAACTCCTGTTTTCAGGTTGTGATCTAGGGGTCGTGGCATTTGAGTCCCACATTGGGCTGTGCCCTCAGTTTGGAGTCTGCTTGGGATTCTCTCTCCTTCTGCCCTTCATGCTTGTGCTCTCTCTCTCAAATAGATAAATAAATCTTAAAAAAAAAATAAAAGCATAGGTCACTTTAGGACTCAGATCAATAGGACCATGTTTCTGGTCTGGAGAAGAGGGAGGAAGGAACAGAGCTCCTCCATATGGTCCTGGAAGTGGTCATGTTCTAGAATCATTAAAAAACATGGCACAGAACTGTACAGTGTTATTTGTACAGGGTAGTGAGGTGTTAGTACCAAAAATGGTAAAGAAAATGATATTTCAATTTCTGATTCAAGAAGTACGAGGGAGAGGCAGGTCTGTGTGAGGAGTTTTAAGGAGACCCTAGAGTCAAACTGGCTGAGTATTAGAAGCCCAGGAGAGTGGTGGATACAACCAGGATAATGAGAAATGGAAATCTGTGAGCTCTACAAACCCTGGTTAGCTTCTTTATTATGTAAGAGTTTCTTTTATTGAACTTTTGCTTTTGCCAACTCTTGTCTCATAAAGTTTATAGGTGCATTTCCTAGCATCTAACATATGGTTAATAGCGGCACAACCATAAAATATTGACATAGAGAGATGATTTGGGGGTCTATTTGATGACTAAAAAAGAATATGTGTTAATAGTCCATTGGTAGTTTGCTACTATTTTGACTCATCTGAAATGCTTTAGCATGCCTCAAAAATTATTCTTATGAATTAACTTTATGATCTTAATTTAATTAATGAATCATAGAGTCAAGGCTGGAGATACAGGGCCTTTTATCTTAGATTTTACTGAGATTATCACAGATTCAAAATCTGGATTCAAGTGAGTGAGACACATTTTTCTTTTAAGGAAAATATCAAGAGAATATCGTAGTATGCCACTGTGTTTGTGAGAATTGCTTCAAAAGAAAATCTCTGAAATTATCAGTCTTAGATCATTATTTGGTGAATTGATGGGCATAACTGAAGAAATATGGACCAATTGAGAGTTGACTATCTCTGAATTGAATACTTAATGTTACACTGATTATTAAAGCATGACCCAAAACTTTAAAAAGAATTGAGTCATTTATTGATTTCAAGTCATTTGACTTCTATGTAACTTTATTTCCTTATTTTGTAAAGATAAATAAGCCTAAAATCTCTTTAGGAGTAGTTCATCTTTTGTGTATGGTCGGTTGCATCATTTTATGATTGCATATTATGAGAAGGTTTTAAAGTTCGTGTAAAATAGGCACATAGGTAGGTATTTTTTTCAATCCTGGCACTATTGACATTTTTGGGTCAGATAATTGTTTGCTGTGGAAGGCTGTCTTGTGCACTGCAGGCTGTTTAACAGCAGCCCTGGTTTCTACCTACTAGATGCCAGTAGCATCCACACCCCAGTTTTGGCAACCCCAACTGTCCCCAGACGTCATCAAAATCTCCCCTGGCTGTGAAACATTGGTACAGAGCAACCAAGCCATCACCCTATAACATATAGCATTAAGGGAAAGATGAGGGATCAAATTAATACCATAAGTTTCTTTAATAGTTGAATTTTGGTATTAATGTAAATTAATTTGTATTTCAGTATTTTTGAATGGTGCATTATTATGCAAGACTTCCAAGAAAGCCGCTCATTTAGAAATAAGGGAATCTTCCATAAAGGGCTCTTTTCCTATTCCTCCAGCTCTTGCATATCATGTTATCAATTTTGTGCTGTGGTTGTAATAAGAGGATTGTAGTACTGACTCTGTTCTTCACCCAGAGATTGCATGCACAGTAGCAATGATGGAGTTACATCTCAGAATGGAAAGTGAATTGGGCTTTATCTTGGGACCTCTGTGAATTAGCTGGATCGCCTTCAAACCTCCCAGCATACCTTTTGTCTGGATAAATCAGATTGCTTACTTTTCCTTAAGGTCAAGAAATGTGAATTATTTTTCTTTGTCTCCCCAGCTTAGTGGCTGGCACAAAATAAATAGATGCTTTAAAATGGAATGAACAGATTAGATCTATTTGTTGCTCTTGTAGACAAGGAGTTGGCATATTTTTTCAACATCTTCTGTTCTTCTTTTCTCCTCCTTTATCTTTACACTTTCATTCCTGGCTATTTCTTGCTGACCTGAATTCTTCATGGATATTCTATTTTATTCCTTCACTGACTCTAAGGATGGCCAAGATTTTGTTGCTTTGCCTCCTGTAGACCGAGAAGAACCGGAACAAAAAAAGCACTAAGGAATTTTAATGTAGGACACTGGGGAATACCAGTGAGAAACATATTGGATCATTTCACCACCCACTGTTATTGTGATAATGCTACTGCTACAAATTATAAAGGCAACCCTTGTAAAATTATTATTTTTTAACTTTTAATTGATTTCTACTTTAGAATTCCTATAAACTTGTTTCTCATTGTAAGTAAGTTTTAATGTGTTCTATAACTCTAAAGTGTGGGTCAATTTCTTATAGAACTTGATTTCATTTTTCAAAATCAATTACTAACACCTTAAAAAAAACTGGAGGGTTGACAATCCTCGAGAAAAGAGTGCCTGCAAATTATGAGAAACTGCTAACAGCAAATGGCAAAGCTCTTGGAATTGGGCAGAACTAGGTACTAATTGTCCGGCTGCCTTATGTGAGTTACACGGGTTCGGGCAAGTTATTTAAACATATTGCACTTAAGTGCCATTAGCTTTAAAATGGGCGAATGTCTATCTCAGAGTGTCACTGTGGGAATTAGAGAAATATAAATTAAATTTGATCTAGGATGATATTTGCATAAAGTAAGTAGTTGTAAATCAATCATAGTCACAATAGATGATCGTGATGGATGGTGATCATGGAGATGATGCTAGTGGTATTAACTGGACATGGACAGGGCCAAGCCTTTGCAAAATCATGAAGTCTCTCTGGTACCTTTCTTATTCCCTTTTTTCTAGATCAAGTCTTAAATAGAATCTCTCCCTCTATCCTGTGCCATATGATGTGCACTATTGGCTTGTCAATGAGCCCTTGCTAAGCAGCTAAGTATCTTTTCCAGGAAACGTGTATTTTAATAGAAGTATTTTTAAATGTCATGTATAGGCTCAAGGATCTGAATGAAGATAGAGACTAAGGTGACATTACCCCATTGCTCTATCTTTTCCTGATGATTTGTTTTCTCCACTCCAGGATCCCAAAACTAAGTGTATCAGCCCTTGCTACATAACGGATTTCCCCTCAAAGTGAAAACAATAATAGTTTATTGTTTCTCATGATTCTTTGGATAGGCTCTGTAGTTCTTTTGTTCCAAATGGTGTTTACTAAAGTCACTCATGTAGCCACTCTCATTTTGGAACACTGCTGGGACTGGAATATCCTAAGGAACTTAACATATCCAGTGACTTAACTTTCCTTCCCTCTCCCTCTCCCTCTTTCCCTCTCCCTTTACCCCTCTGTCCTTATCCTTCTCTCTATCTTCCTATCTCATTATTCACTAGTTGAGCCCTTGCTACATTGCATAAAGGCTGGATAAAGGGGGCAGTTACGGAAGCTGCGTAAGTATAGAAGTCATACACCATCTCTTCTGCCATATTCTGTTGGTCACAGGACCAACCCAAAGTCAAGCGGGGAGGAAACAAGCTGTGTTTTGATAGGAAGAGAAGCATGTATAAATAAGAATGTGAGGATTTGTTAGGTGGCTATAGTTATAGATAGTCTACCACTCTCTGGGAAACTCTTCCATTTCACCCTATTCCAGATTCCTTCTGTCAGGATTAGGGGTATTAATGGTTTCTCAGTTTATAAGGAGTAAGTAGTTCTCATCATTCTCGTTACTACAGTAGGTTTAGTGGAAGGCACATGACTTTTAGAGACATAGGGACCTCCAAATGGAGGCCAGATCCACCTATTCTATTGTATGATGCTGAGTGGGGTACATCAGCTCTCTTATCTCAGTCTTCTCATCTGCTAACTAAGCAGAGGAGATAAAACCTACCTTACAGGGTTAACATGAGATTTATATGAATATAGTTTATCCACAATGATTAACTGAAACTCAATAGATGTTCAGTAAATGTCAATTCTTCTCTTCCTCTCTGTTTTTACCTCTCCCTCCCAGTTTTTCTATCTGTTCTCTTTTTCTGGAAGAGTATTTTTTTTGAAAATTTCTAACACTGCTTGTAATAATCAAACACATTTGTCCTAAGCCTTCTGATGTTTCTGGAAAATGCTTCAAGATTTATATAGAATTTTAACAATCACTATTCTCTTATCCTGATTGTTCTATTCTTTCCTGAATTTGCCATGTTATTGCTACTCCTAAGCCTTGGCTCACATATTCCTCTTGCCTAATAATCCATCTTCATTGCCTGCTCCTAAATCCACATGGAAAAGCCTTTCTTTTCTAGAAGCATTATCTAATGTTTCTGGTGCCTAATATTTACAACTTTATGTTTTAATCTATTTTATGTTCCCCCTCAGTTTTATGTTCCATAATGATTTTGGGGAGTCTTTTAAAGCACATATCCCCCAACTACCCACTCCAAATTCCACACACTATAACTAGAACTCAACCATTGGCAACCTCTAGATAACAACATGTTGACTTGAATTCTTTTACAGAACACCCGAAGAAGCATTAAAAACTTGTTTCTAGGGGTACCCCACCCATGAAAGATTCCAGAAACTACATTATTCAATGTCTTGATAAATCCATGATATAATATGTATATATAATAGCAGTGAGTAGGGATTATTGAGTAATTGCGATTTTTGAGAGGATAAAATTGAAGAAAATATGTATCTTCTTGATTAAAATTTCCATAAAAGAAACTTCTAAGCAACATGTGACTAAGCATTAAAAAAAATAAGTAATGAATGGGAGAATTCTGCTTATTATATTCTGCTTATTATAATACTTGTTATATTTAGGATATGAAAAGACTTTCTTTCT
Organism: Ursus maritimus; assembly: GCF_017311325.1. Taxonomy (NCBI): domain Eukaryota; kingdom Metazoa; phylum Chordata; class Mammalia; order Carnivora; family Ursidae; genus Ursus; species Ursus maritimus. The sequence continues at coordinate 35,321,373 of NW_024424453.1, forward strand.
TTGATGTGTATTGTTAATTAATTAATTTATTTCTTTGATAAATACTGGCAGCACTACATACTAAAAGAGTAAATAATTAGAGGATGTTCCTACCAATCTATGAGATTGTTTATGGCTTGACACCATTTGTTTGCTCTTTCTGCCTCTAGAATATAACTCCAGTGCATACTGAACTCTCAATCCAAAAGCAAAAGTCAAGTCACATCTTCCCTTCTAGACTACTCCAATATTTCATTTAAGACTTAAAATTAAATTCTTTGGCATGATCCCCAATAAACCAAGCCAAAAATGTTCTGTGTCTTTTTTCTACTAAACTGGCAACACTCAAAACTGAAAGAAATGGAGTAGAAAGCAGAAATGCATGGTCCTATGGCAGGTTGGTATGTTTGTTATTTCTGATTTGTGTAACACACAACTCTTTCAGTGAAATTATTAGTGTCATTTAAAGATAATTACCTCAGCCTTGGTCCAGTTATTTGAATTTATCACTGAAAGACACTTCATGAATTCAAGGAATCACACATCAAGGCATTTTCAAATCCCCCCCCTTTTTTTAAAGATTTATTTATTTATTTGAGAGAGAGAGAGAGTGCTGTGCGTGTGTGAGTGGGGTGGGGAGGGAGAGACTCTCAAACAGACTCCCTGCTGAGCGTGGAGCCCTATGCAGGCTTGATCTCAGGATCATGACTTAAACTGAAATCAAGAGTTGAGGCTTAAGGAAGCTTAACCGACTGAGCCACCCAGGTACACCAAGGCATTTTCAATTTTACATGATATTTTCTGAAAATTTGTTTCCACCAATATTGTTAAGGAGCATGGATTTTTAAAAAATAGAAATATTTACTCTTCCATTTGCCTCTCTTCCTTTATCAACTTGTGCTTTTTTCTTCTAATTTTAAAATTTACATATTTTAATTTTCAAATGTAGGGAGTAGTCCCTTTTTAAGATTCAAAATGGCTAGTGGTTTGGTACCTACATGGATCAATAACCACAAACTTGGATGTTTTTAAAAAAAATTTTTTATTATGAAAAGTTTTAATCAAAACAAAAAGGTAGAAAGGAAATTACAATAAACCTCATACAGCAATTATTTAGTTAGAAAATATTAACATTTAAAAGTGGATAAATATGAATTTACTTTAACAAATATCAAAGTGAGTAATTCTTGAGTCATTTTGAAATTTGGTGTAAGTTATATAAATGAATTTTATTGCTTTTTATGGCTATTTAAACTAACCTTGGTCTTCACACCTAGTGTCTATCATAATTGTTAGCACTTTAAAATTTTCTGAATTCTTGGGGTGCCTGGCAGGCTGAGTCAGTAGGGCATGTGACTCTTGTTCTCAGGGTCATGAGTTCAAGCCCCACGTTGGGCATAGATATTACTTAAAATTTTTTTTCTGAATTCTTAATATTAGTTTATCTTAATCCCTCACTTTATTTCCTGCTGTTTTGCTGCTTGGACTTCTCAGACTTTTAAAAAATTATTTTAGTTATTTCAGCTTTCACTCTCAAGGGAAAACTACTTGTTCTTGTAATAATTCTCTGGTATTATCCCGTTTTCTTCTAACTCAATCAGAGGTCTTTTCAAAGGAAATCAAGTTCTGCCATTGCATTCTAAAACAATTCTCCTTTATCTTTTTAGCCAATTTTTGTATAAAGTCTCCTCCCAAACTTCCCACAATCAGTGACTTAAATTCTTCACACAGAACAATTGAAATGAATGTATCAACTACATGAATAAAGAATCTGATTAAGTAACTCTACCAATGTTAGTAACTTACTTCCCTCTATCCTTAAACTAAGTAATGAGTAGCAAGATACGCAACATAATACATCTTCCAGACTAGCAATTGTGGAAAGCCAAAGCGCCTACTGCATTATCCAATACACCTCTCTACTAACTGTAATTTTTTTCTAGTTTGAGAAAAGCAGAAAGAATAGTACTCTTTTGTTTTGACCCAAGATTACCTATTTAGTAATTTCCATTTTCTCTAAATGACAGAGTTCTTTCATTGAATAAAATCTCATTCCAAAGCTCATTTTTCTAAAACAGACACAAAGAAATGGGGCTTCCTGACCTAGTGCATTGCCTGGTGACTTTCTTCTGTCCCACACTCACATATTTCCATGCTACGACACTTCCTCTAAACCCTGAGAATCTATGGATCCCAATTAAAAGCCACAGTTCCTCAATGACTGGATATTCGATTATTTTAAAGAATGTGGTCATAAATTTATGCGATATATATTGTGACTTGCTTTAAAAACTTTTTATTATATATCTATGTATACATATGTATGTAGAGTGTGGGTAGTTTAGATAGATAGATAAGTAGATATGATACCTTGAATTTGCCTCAAAAGAAACTGGAAGAGTGAAGTGGGTAGAACTACATGAGACCATATGTGTATTCATATTGTTGAAGCTTGGTGATGAGTAAACCAGAGATGCTGTTGTAGAGAGAAACAGAACTCATAGGATATATGTATACATCATATATCCTATACATAGATCCATATATCTATAGGATCTATGTATAAATCATATATACATATATATGTATATATATGTATATGTATATTTCTGATTTAGATAGTCAAGATCAGTACTAACCAGAAATCCAGCTGCACACTTTTGATTTGTCTTTTCTTTTTTGTATATATGTTGTACCTAGTAAATGTTTACTTCAAGATGTAAATAAAATAAATAAACTGAAGATAATTACAACAGAATTGGGATAAAACATACATGACTTTTTGAAATACAAAATCAAGTCTTATGCACAGCAATCTTTTGAGGATTTCTGTGGAAAATAGACTGAAAAAGATCGGAGATGAAAACAATGATGGCGATAATGATTATCTGATAAGCATAGCATCTAGCCACATTCCCACTAATCAATAGATATTCAAACACATAATGCCATACAATTACATAATGGGGAAGTATTTTTCTTGTTTTGTTCACCAAAAAAAGTTAAATACCTATTATATGCCAGGCTCCATTTTAAATATTAATAATAAAACAATAAGACAGAATTAAAAGAATGACAGGTACAAAAATACACACACTTGTTTTGTAGATGTGTAAATTTGTATCCTGCTAATGATAAATTTCTGGCATATGACAGTGAAGTGTCATATTCTAACAAGATGGATTCAGTGTAACAATTTTATAATAGATGGAGGTAACATGTGTTGAGGAAAGACTCCTTTTCCAAATTGACAAACTCTTGGGATGAGCCAGCATCACTGAGTATGAAAAACTAGCTCCGGGCTTTCATGTAGCTTAGATTCTCAAATATTGAAAGCAATTCAAAGGCCTCAATGTGCTGTGCTCAAAATCATTGAAAACAGACCAATACCTAGACACAATGTGAAAAATATTTTTGACTCTTATTTTGAAAGTTATGGATTCACAGGAATTAGCAAGGATAGTAGAAAGAGAAAAAGAAGTCCCAATTGTTCACAATAGTTACATCTTATATAGTATAATATCAAAACCAGGGAATTGACATTGTACAATATGTGTGTATAGATTTATACCGTTATATCACATGGATAGATTTGTGTGACTACCACCATAATCAAGATATATGACTATTTTATCACTACAAATATCTCTCCCTTGCTACCCTTATATAGTCGTACTCACCTCCTACCCTCCACCATCCCTAACTTCTGACTACTGCTAATAATTTGTCCTTCATCTCCAACCTTTAGAGAATGTCACATGAATAGAATCATAGAAACATCTATTTGTGACCTCGAGATTAGCTTTTTTTCACTGAATATAATACCCTAGAGGTCCATCCAAGTTGCTGCATACATCAATAGTTTGTTTCTTTTTATTCCTGAGTGGTATTCCATGATGAATATACCAGGATTTAAACATTGACTGATTGAGGGATATTTTGTTTCCAGTTCTTGGCTAATACAAGTAAAGCTGCTGTGAACAATTGTGCACATGTTTTTGTGTGGACATACATTTTCACTTCTCTGGGATAATTGCCCAGGAATGCAATTGCTGGTTTGTGTGGTTAAGTATATATTTAGTTGTTATTTTTGTTTTTCAAGAAACTTCCAAACTATTTTCCAGAGCGACTATATCATGTTACATTTCCATCAGCAATGGGTGAAACATCCAATTTCTCCACATTCTCACCAGCAATTGGTATTGTCACTGTTTTTCATTTTAGCTGTTCTAGTAGGTGAATAATGATATCTCATTTTATTCTCAATTTCTTTTTCCTTGATGGCTAGTGATATTGAACATCTTTTCACATGATTATTTGACATTCTTACGTCCTCTTTAGTGAAATGTCTTTTTATGCGTTTTGCTCATTCTTTAATTAGATTGTTTGGATTTCATGATGTTGAGTTTTGAGAGTTCTTTACATATTCTAGATACGTAGTTAGTTCTTTGTCAGTGATTTGGAAATATTTTCTCCCTGCTCATAATTTCTACCACAAATGTGCTAATTTTATTAAAACTTTGAATCATCTCAAAATATTATATATTATTATTATATATTAAATTATTAAAATATTATATATTTTATTATTATGTTATTGTTAAATTATTATTTAAATTCAATTCATTATTAAAATGAATTATTATTATTAAAATATATTATTAAAATTCAATAATAACCACAGCAATTGTTTTGAACCAAGACCAACAAAAGATTTTTGGGGGGAGGAGAGTGTTTTTATCACTAAAATTACTTAACATGCCTGCACATGGGGATGAAAAGCTGACCAAAGGTAGTTGGATTTATTATTGTTTTCGAATTGTCTATAGACAACACTCCTTATTGCCTACACTTGGTTTGCTCTGCTCCTCTTACCCTGTCCTGGTATTCCATGGCTTCGATAGCCTGAGAGATTAGCAGGCTTTGTGACACTCTCAGAGTAGGAACATTTACAGTATAGGATTATACAGTTCATCATATGGAAAATCATAGAGTATATAACCCTTACATGTCTCTTGAAAAAAATTACTTGAAGATGCATTCCAGCCAATAGAGATGATTCAAAATTATAAATTTAAAAATGCGGAAGTTAAAAATGTGTGTCTTTCCTTAATCAGTTTGGACCAGTTATATATTAGTCCAGAAGAATTCTTCAGTCCAAGGAGTAAGCCAGACCTCATAGCAACTCACTACATTTTTCTTTTTTCACTTCTAATCATTTCTATGTATTAGTAAATATTTTGTTCTGGTGCACGTCCTTACCCCACAGTTCAGATGTTAACTCTCACCTTGTCAGATCACCATTTAAATACCAAGGAGTTGTGTTTATTCTGAGCCGGAGATGAGTGGTTAAGCTCCAACATGCTGATGTAGGCCGGGATCTCTAGAAAGCAGCCCTGAGATGGAGATGGCAGGACATTTATGAGGGAATTCTCTTAGGAACAATGCTTGAATAAAGGAAGAGGAGGGAAGGCAGAGCAGAGGGGGAAGCTGGGGAGCAGTGCTGCTGCCACAAGGTGTTTTGCTGACTCCCAAGTTCACCGCTCGTTAAAACCGGTGCCCTTTGAGTTGGGCAGGGGGTCTTCCAGTACATTCCCATAACGATTGGTTATTGAACACAAGCTGCTCTGGGAAAGGGTGCCACTTTGGTCAAGGTCACTTTCTACAGAGTGGTCTGGAGACTGAGGTGGGGGCTCTGGGCAGGCACACTCCCAGCAACTGCAGACTTTTGCCTTTTAGTTTTGAGGGGCATCTGGGCAGTACAGGCAGTACATCTCTGCTATCAGAATCACTGACTTTTTTCATTTCCCATCACAGAAGCAAGGCTTAATGAGTGGCCAATGACCATGTGTATTGCAAACCTTTTAAAAAAGCCTAGAACAAAATCAAAGAATAAAATCACCAGAATTAAAATTATTTCTGGAAGATGGTGCTGTGAAAGACATTCATTTCCTGCGTTATGCTGCTTTACATTTCTAAATTTTATAAAATGTACATATATTAGTTTCTGATATTCAAGGAACAAATGTGTATTACTATATAATTGTAATCAAGTTTATAAAAAATAAATGCAATACGAATTTGGAAGAAAATGCAGAAAACCCTTAATAAGGAAAACAAGTAGGCATTCTTTGTTTTTAAAATTTTTGTGTATTTTCCAAGTGAAACTTCTTTCACACTACAGAATTCAAAGCATAAAAATTCATGATTTTTTAATGTTTTCTTGTAATTTTTTTAAATAAGGGGAGTTTTTTTTGTTTTGTTTTGTTTTTAGCCACCTTAAACTAAAAAATCTCTGCCTTCATGTCTAAATGGGAGCACCTGCTTTATTATAAACCGATATGTTATTATAGTATTTTACAATGTAAAGGAGGGGATGTGAGAGGAAGTGGGAAGGAAATAGAGCCTAAAACTGACAATTGGGGAGGTATGTGTTCCAGTGTGTGTCTCTCATGATGCAAGGAAAAGAGCAAAATGTGAAAAAAAAACAGCAGAGGAAATAATTCCTATCTAGGAGATAGAGCCGTTCTGACTCAACAGGGTAACACAAGGGAGTGAAAGCATCTCATCACAGGCTACTGCCTAGTTGTCCATAATCTATGGTGAGGTAGAAAGAACACGAGATTTCAAGGAAGATCATTCAGGATTCAAATATCGATCAGTCCACCCATTTTGAATTTGGTCAAGTTACAGGATTTCTATGACCTCATTTGCTTTGCAATAAGTGGAAAAATTGATGCCTTACAAAGTGAAGATGAAATGAGAACCAAGACAACATTCCTAGCCTGATGCCTAGAACGTGAGAGGGGCTAAGCGAATGTTGCTAATCCATGAAGTTTTGTTGAGAAGTCCTAACTCCCTGGAGTGTAAACATAACTTATTTTTTTTTTCCTGGAAATTATCCTCACTCGGTATTGGTCAACAACTGAAATTTCTTGGTTCATCGCCACTGCTTACAGACATAGTGCCTCCTCCCCTCGTTTACCTTTTCTGAGCTGCTGATGTGCGGGTCACTGGAATCTTCATCTTCTTCCTTTTGTTAGTTCACTACTGTTTTCACTTTCCTTTGGCCTTAGCTCAAGGTTCATCATTTTAAAGTCTCTTGTGCATAGACCCTACACTCTCTTGCACCTTCGTATTTTCTCTGTATCCATCTGACGAAGCTGCAAACTCAAAAGGACCAACAATACCTTTTCTTTGGCCTAAACACGTGGCTGCAAACTGCTGGCATAATACTTAAATTAGGGGGCGTGGGAATCACTCTAAATGTATTTTTAGCAGCCTCGAATGGGACAAATTCCCCAACAAATCTATCACTTTCCTTACTGGGCTTGACAGCCCATCCTCTACAACAAATATTTCGAGCAAATATTTCTTGTCTTCAAACTACCAGCTCCTACTAATTACCCCTCATCCTTAGCATTTGACTTCACCTCTAAAGTCAAGGAGAAAGAAAGGAACAAAGAAACAAAGGGAAAGGAAAAGAAAGAAAGGCCAGGGGAGGGGAGAGAGGGGGACCAAGGGGGAGAGGAGGGGACAGAAGGAAGAAAAAGGAAGAAAGAAAGAAAGAATCTCTCAGACTGGCTATTTCATCTTCCTGTCATGAAGCCTGTATGCTCACCTCCATGTATATGCAATCAGTGTCCTCCTTTCTTCCTGTTAAAAGAGAGGGATGGGATGTCTCTTCCATCTAAGGAGAATCACTCAAAGTGAGGTGTGCAGACACTATGGCCTCTCTCTTTCTTGGACCATTCTTCTCCCTCAGATTCTCTGACACCACAAGTATCCTTTCCCTCCTTTTTGTATTTCTCTTTTTCAAACTCTTTTTAGTCTCCCAGTTGGCCCGTTACGTTTTTGAGGGCCTAGATTTTCTCCTGTCGCTCACTTGCAAGATAATTTCATCATCTATTAAGTGACAAAGCCATGCAACTTTTCTCTCTAAGTATATTTTGAATGTATCAGCTATGTCCCATCTTTACTGCTAGAGCCTGTTTCCACTGACCTCCTAAGATGGCTGCCTGGGTATTCCTAACAACCTCTATTGACTCTTTCTAATCAGTTTCCACACTGCAGGTTAATGTGTTATTTTGAAAACTCAAATCTTCTCGTGTCATTTGAACGCTTAAAACCTTGCTATGGTTTCATGTGCCGGAACTGTTAATTATCCCCCAGAACTCATCCATTAATAATAGAACCCTGTCAAGCCTACAACAGAGATTCAACAGGGAACAAGGTTGCCCAGCTAGTGACTCTATTTCCTCACCTCTTTGTAGCCAGGTGTGGCTAATACGGGGTGAGTAAGGGGTGGGAGTGACTTCTGGCTCCTCACAGGAAGCTTCACGCCCTCTACTTACTTCCTGTTCCTCCTCCCCCAGGGGAGCTGCCTAGACTCAGAGATAGAGACCACTTGTGAAGGATGGCAGAGGCTCCACCACTTTAGTTTGCTCTCCTCTGCTGTATTATAGGGACGGAGAAAAGAGTGAGACCGACGCACAGACCCACACAGAGAAAGAGAGAGAGTCATTTTCTTATTCAAGAGTTATTCAAGCCTAAGCTGTTCCCTAATTAATACTTTTGCCACTGCACTTAGTAAAGAGCAAAATTCTTAACGTGGCCTCAGAGGCCCTGAGTGATGGGTGATCTGTCTGTTCTGCCTCCCTCCCTGTTTCCCCTTTTACTTCTTTTCCTCCTGTTCTCTATATGCCAACTCTCCCGACTTCTTTCAGTTTTTCAGAAATGCTGAACTCTTTTATGCCCAAGGCCCTCACACCTTTTATTTGCTCTGTCAGAAATGTTCCTCCCTCTGCGACCCCTCACCCTGTGTTACTAACAACTAATCCTTTTTCAGATTTTAACCTCAAGTCATTTTTCTTAAGCAATTGTTGTCCCCACCCCCCCAACCTGGCCACCACACCAAAGAACTGAGTCAGTTCCCACAGCTAAGTGATCTGATACCACTTTAGTCTTGTCCTTTATCTGTTGTGAAATGTTTTTTTTGTTAAAACTTATATATGATATATGTGTAGTTTAGTTTCCTGGGTCCACTTCTTTTTTCTTTTTTTTTTTTTTAACATTTTATTTATTTGAGAGAGAGAGAGAAAGCACGAGTGGGAGGGACAGAGGGAGACGGAGAGAGGATCTGAAGCAGACTCCGCACTGAGCCCAGAGCCTGGCGTTGGACTCGATCTCATGACCCTGAGATCGAGATCTGAGCTGAAACCAAGAGTCAGATGCTTAACCGACTGCACCACTCAGACGCCCACTGAATCCAATTATAATGCACACATATGTGTGTTGATTATGTGTAGTTTTACAGCACATATGTTCCCCTGAATATATGTTCCTCAGTTTTGCATGTGTGTGAACATTATAAATATGTTGCTTTGTTGTCTGTGTTCTTTCTTTTGTACTCATTCTTATGTTTTTGAGATATTTCTATGCTAACAGGTGGACACTATTTCATTCATTTTCCATTTATTCCTACATATGTCCATTAATAGAATTTTAATATTCTATCTCTACCATAGTTTGTTTATACATTCTTTTGTTTATGGACATTGGGTTTATTCTAGTTATATGAACAAACACACATGTCTGTGTTATATATATATATATATATATATAT